>NC_079191.1:445258233-445558233 GCF_029499605.1 Hyla sarda | reverse complement strand
TGATTTCTTCTGCCAAAACATCAAGAGAGGGGTCTACCCCTGGCTCAGGAATAGTTTCAGCCAGGAAAGCCGACATCCCGTCTCGATCTAGATCCTTCCTTCCCAAGAGGTGCGAGTAGAAGGATCTGACGACCTCCAGGATCCCTGATCTGGACCGATTCAGAGATCCCGTACTATCAATCAGTCCTGAGACCACTTTACTACTCACTGACATCTTGCAGTTCTTGTAAGGGTCGGGCGAGCGGTACCTCCCGTAATCCCTCTCAAAAACCAAAGATGCGTGCCTATCGTACTGACACCCCATCAGCAAGGATTTCACTCTGGAGATATCCTCCCGGCTACCTCCAGTCGAGACAAGGAGCTCGAGTTTCCTCCTCAGACCCTGATACAGGCGGTACCTATTCAGGGACCTGAGGCTCGAGAGCTGGCGGAAGAACCCCGCAACCCGCTTCTTGAATATCTCCCACCACTCTGACTTACTACTACATAGGCCCAGTAAAGGTACCTGACTCTGAAGAAAATCCTCAAAGGACTGTCTTATCTCCGCTTCCTCCAGGAGGGACGAATTCAGCTTCCAATAACCTTTACCCATCCGGGGGGTCTCTGAAACATTCAAGGAAAACAAAATCATACAGTGATCGGAGAATTCCACCTCAACCACGGACACTGCGGAAGAGACGGCTTCCTCCTTTAAATAAAACCTGTCTATTCTAGACCTGCAGCTACCTCGATGATAGGTGAAACCCACGTGACCTGAGGGGCTCCGGATGTGGGCGTCCTCTAGGCGAGCTTCCCTAACTATATTATTGAGGGCCACGCTATCGTAAGCCAGCGGACCATTGGAACCTCTCCTATCTTGGGACCTTGTGACATTATTGAAGTCCCCTCCAAAAATCACTTGCCGGCTAGTAAAAAGGAAGGGCTTAATCCTCATAAAGAGATCTTTGCGGCCCCACTTGGTTTGTGGGGCGTAGATGTTAATGAGCCGGAGCTCTTGCCCCTTCATGAGGACATCTAAGATCAGGCACCTCCCCATTTCTAACTCAATAACCCGTCGGCATTCAACCGGAGCGGTAAAAAGGACCGCCACCCCACTATACGGCTCAGCCGCAAGAGACCAGTGGGAGGGCCCGCGCCTCCACTCTCTTCTGGCTTTTACCAGGGAGGCTAGATCTGACAACCTGGTCTCTTGCAGATACAAAACGTCGGCTTCAACACGGCCGAGAAAATCAAAGGCTGCGAATCTAGCCGTATCCGACTTTATGCTGGCACAGTTAATGGATGCCAGCATCAATGGGGTGAGTGCCGCCATCATGGGTGATTGAGTTAGATGGCCTCACCTTTATTTTTTCTTCCCCTTCTCCTTCGTCCCCTCATCCCCAGAAGAAGAAAGGGCAGGACCGCTTTTACCCCTTTTTTTGGACTCACTCTGGTCCATATGGTCCCCGTCCGACCCATGTCTAGCCCTGCCCTCCGAGGAAGGTGCCTCAACAGGACAGGGCCCAGTTCCCCCCAGAGGCTCTCTCTCCCTAGGCACCCCGCCCTCACCTTCCCCCTCCAAGGAGGGGGAGGAGATGTTATCAAGGATGAGGTACCGGTTTGACAGGTCAACCAGAGGGGGGGCAGTCAGGCTTCCGCTTTGGACCCGGCCCGCAGTACGAGGGAGAGAGGGCTTGGACCTCTTCTTTCTTCCTTTCCTTTTGCCCTTGTCTTTCTTTTTGGCCTTCTCTACACTCTCCTCATCCACACTTTCATAGTGGGAGGAATCGGAAGAGTCGGCCATATTGCCTTCCTCTTCGCCCAGTCTCCTGACCTCCTCATCCAGCACGTCCTCCTCCAGGGCTTCAGTCATTTCAGGGCCAGCTTCAGGAGCAGGGTCCGGAGCTACCCCCGTCACTTGGGCACTCTCCTGCTCCCTACTCCTCCTCCGATTTTCCTCCCGCCTTAGTTTGGCGGGGCCCTTCTTCCTCACTAGCCCTGGTGCGCCCCCATCCCTGCTCGTACCCTCTCCAGCCGAGGCAACTTCACAGCTCTCCCCAGCCGGAGCGGCCGCCGCACGGGCGAAGGCGCTAGGACAACGGCTGAAAGGGTGCCCGAGGACACCACACAGATGGCAGCGGATCTGCCTACAGGATGCGGCCAGATGACCCACCCCACCACACAAAGCACAGACCTGTACAGTACAGGCTGCGCTAAAATGGGTGGGGCTACCGCACCTGTGACAGACCTTAGGCTGCCCCTGGTAGAAGACCTGGATCCTGTCACGTCCAAGGAAGGCGGCTGACGGAATGTGGGCAACCGTACTCCCTGAACGCCTGAGTTTGACGGAAAACGTCCAGGCCCCGGACCAGATCCCGTGCTCATCAATGTTTTTCTTGGGCATGTCCGTCACATCCCCATACCAACCGAGCCAGGTCATGATGTCGTAACAAGAAAGTGACTCGTTACGGGTCAAAACGGTCACCTTCTTGACCGAGTTCTGACGGGAAATTGCCTTTACGGCAAAATCTCGCCAGCCGGGCTCGTTCTTCGCCACCTCGTAGTTTGACCAGAAGAGTTCGAGACCCTCTGGCCGAACGAAACTGACGTCAAACTCGGACGTACCGTAGGGGTGGATCAGGGCAAAGATGTCACTCGCCCTGAATTCCATCTGGAGGAGGAGCTCAACCACTTTAGCACGAGGTGGGCACGCATCCTCACCCCTCCAAATCAGACGGACCACATTCCTGCGGTTATTGTCCTGCCCGGTTGTCGGGAGGGACCAGACCACCTCCCCATTCTGCTCTCGGAAAGCCCCCAAACCGTGCCTCTCTATCCAGAAAGACAGGTCGACCTCACCCCTTCCCTCTACCTGGATCGACCTGTCTCCCCTACGCAGAGTCTCCAGGAGGCGCTGTTGCAAGTAACCCCCGGGGACGGACGGAGACGGGGACCCCCCTGGACCCCCGGCAGTGACATTAGCATAGCTCCTAGGAGCAGTCACTGCCGGGGGGGCAGCCGGGCCAGACCCAGACCCAGACCCAGAACCACCATTCACACCTTCACTCACACCACCACTCACATCATCCTTTTTTCCATTCATACCACTACTCCCACCAACATTCACTCCACTGACACTCCTCTCATCCACAACACTACTACACTCAGCATTCTCACTCATACCCTGCCTAACTGATTCTGGGCTGGCTGGGATTTGTAGTACCGCTGGCTTAATTACAGTCTTTTTTTCCGGCTTGGCTGCTGCTGCTGCTGACGATGGCTCCTCCTGACTGGGCAATGATCCCGGCACCGGGACACTCCCCCCCCCTCACAGGGGAGTTCCCCGCAGTGCCCGCAGAACAAACTGTACTCGGGGGACCGCCCCCCGAGCACACGGACTCAACGCTCTCTGGCGCCCGGACACTCCCCCCCCTCACAGGGGAGTGCCCCGCGGCGCCAGTAGTGCCCACAGTACTCGGGGAACCGCCCCCCGAGCACACGGCAGCGTAACTTGTCTCTGGCACTTGGACACGCCCCCTGCCACCCTGGGGCGGTCCTGCAGTGCCAGAGCTGCCCGGCATGAGCCCATCCTGCCCTTCCCTACCGACAGGATGGGTGGGCTTCACAACTATTGCGCCCTTAACCTTTCCTGACGCCTTACTGTACTCCCCGTGCTGGCCCCGCTCCACCACAGGAACGGGGTCTGGCAGTTTGGGGGAACCCGCAGCCTGAACCAGCTTTGCAGCTGGCACAGACTGCTGGAAGGGGACAAATACAAATTGTACCGTCTCCTTTGTCTTCCTTTTCTTGGACCTCTGCTTGACCACCACATCTTCACACTCCTCGTCCCCAAAGGTGAAATTCTGGAGGTGGGCTGGGGACTCCTGCATCACAATTGCCCTCAGCAGACCCCCAGCCTCACCCTCCACGTCATCCTCCTCACTCTCGCTTGGCGGAAGTGCCACCTGTCCAGCCTCAATGTAGCTGTCCTGGGTCTGGGTGTCACCTGGAGTAGCTACAACTCCCACACTTTCCTCCATCTTCTCCTCTTCACCACCATCCTCACTATGTTTACCGCCACTACTCTCCCCATCATCCACCTCCACCTTACCTGGGGATTTCATGGCGGCAAACCGATCGCTGTTGATCAGTTTCTCCTTAAAGAGACCGCTCCCCTACAGTATTTCCGCTCTCCTCGCCTCCAGCTTCACAATCTCGCCCTTCAGCGATGTAATCCATCTCTTCAGTTCTGGCTTGCTCTTTCTGGATCCGGTGCTCATCAGTCTCTGGGCCGCACGCAGATCCTCCCTGGCCATCCTCAGCTCCCTGCCGCGCTGCTCATAATCCGCAAACCTTGCGGCCATGCGGGAGCAGTACGTGGAACTGGACTCTCCGGGCCCACTCTCCGACCACATCTCCACACTGCTTTTCCGTGCCCCTCTTCCACCTGTGGATCTCTGGCTGGCACCCGTAGCCTGGGAAGCAGAGCCTGCATTTCTGCAGACTCTGCCAGATCTTCTCCCGGCTGGAACAATGGCTGTTGAAGTTTTCACTCCACTCCCCGTGGAGCCATGGAGCCATGAGGCTCCATTGCAGGAGGCTCTTCCCAGGAATCTGCCACCTTCCTGGGAAAGCAGGTGGAGAAATCAGCCTCTCTCCTCTGGAAGTCTGGAGTCTCAGGAGCTCAGCAACAGACACACCTAGTGACCACACCCTCCAGAGCTGTACTCTTCTGCTGGTGGGGTCACTGTGTACATACATAACTGATCCGGAGTTCTCGTTGGGTTATAGTGGGGGCAGATAATGGAGTGGCCCCTCTGAGGACTGCGCAGGGGCCCGGTGTCCCTATCACTGTATCTGTCCTGCCATATTACCGTACATCTTATCCATCATGGAAGTCGCGGTGATGGAGAAGATTGTATCCGTTTCACTGGTTCTATTATTTAGAGAGAAATAAACCAATTTGCGTTGGTGTCGGCCGCGGCGATGATACAAAGTGTCAATAATGGCCGCCACTCATCTCCTCCTTTTGCGCCATTTACCAGGGCTGTACAGTGTTCTCTCCTTGAACTGCTTAGTGCTAATTACAGGCTGTCTGAGCAGAATGTATCACACGCCGCTGCCTGCGCACGTCTACGGTATTATTAATGCCACCACCGATGTGACAGGCAGGAGTCGGCTCAATGCAGATTGATATGGATACAGCAACTTCATTACAACTAAATGGATTTCAATGACACCGAAACAAGATCAATGGCGCTGTCAGCCGCCGTTTACGTCTGAGGGTGGAATTACTGCGCGTGACAGGAACTCCTCCGCCCTGCTGCGCCGGCACCGGACGCCATCTTTCTGCCCCTATGACCGGGTGAGCGGCGGAGCCTCCGGCCAATGACAGTTGGGGTCATTGCCTAAAAGAATCCGCGCTAAAGACGCGAAACTCGTCTCTTAGTCCGCTCAGCACTTCACCGGACAGAGCTGCAGTTTGTGCGTCAGAGCTGACATTCATCCATTAAAGGGGCACTCCGCTGGAAAACATTTTTTTTTTTTTATTATTATTATTATCAACTGGTACCAGAAAGTTGTACAGATTTGTAAATTACTTCTATTTAGAAATGTTAATCCTTCCAGTACTTATCAGCTGCTGAAGTTGTGTAGTTCATTCCAGTGAGACACCTCTGTCCATGTCAGGAACTGTCCAGAGCAAGAACAAATCCCCATAAAAAACATATACTGCTCTGGCCAGTTCCTGACACGGACAGAGGTGTCTCACTGGAAAGAACTACCCAACTTCAGCAGCTGATAAGTTCTGGTAGGATTAAGATTTTTTAATAGAAGTAATTTTCAATTCTGTTTACCGTATATACTCGAGTATAAGCCGACCCGAATATAAGCCGAGGCCCCTAATTTCACCCCAAAATCCCAGGAAAAGTTATTGACTCGAGTATAAGCCTAGGGTGGGAAATACATCATCCCCCCTGTCATCATCCAGACCCTCATCATCATCACCCTGTCATCATCCCCCTTTCATCATCACCGCCTGTCATCATCCCCCCTTCATCATCCCCTTGTCATCATCCCCACCCCCCTTCATCATCCCCTTGTCATCATCCCCTTGTCATCATCCCCTTTTCATCATCCCCACCCCCTTCATCATCCCACCCCCCCCTTCATCCTCCCCTTGTCATCATCCCCACCCCCCTTCATCATCCCACACCCCCCCTTCATCATCCCCTTGTCATCATCCCCTTGTCATCATCCCCTTGTCATCATCCCCTTGTCATCATCCTCTTGTGAACTATCCGCCCTCAGTGGTCTTCAACCTGCGGACCTCCAGAGGTTTCAAAACTACAACTCCCAGCAAGCCCGGGCAGGTCCGCAGGTTGAAGACCACTGCGGCCTTCGACATCATCCAGCCCCCTCTCACCCCCTTTAGTTCTGAGTACTCACCTCCGCTCGGCGCTGGTCCGGTGCTGCAGGACTGTCCGGTGAGGAGGTGGTCCGGTGGGATGCCCAGGCTTGCTGGGAGTTGTAGTTTTGAAACCTCTGGAGCTCCGCAGGTTGAAGACCACTGAGGGTGGAGAGTTCACTCGAGTATAAGCCGAGGGGGGTGTTTTCAGCACGAAAAATCGTGCTGAAAAGCTCGGCTTATACTCGAGTATATACGGTAGCTTTCTGGAGCCAGTTGATATGAAAAAAAAAACATTGTTTTTCCCCGGAGAACCCCTTTAACTTCCTATTGTTTTGGTTCTACCGATTCACACAGAACAATATGTTCCCATGGTAACAGACAGTCCACAACTTCATCTATTGCACATTCTATAGGGACCGGGAAGATAGTTGTGACTACAGGATCAGACTATTTGTGTTATTATTGTCAGTTACTATGGAGACTAAAGAAACGGAATTAACTGTAAAGTGTCGCAATAACAAAACAAAGGTTCTATTCACTGCAATGGAGATACAATTCACTGCAATGGTCTATACCAGTGTTTTCCAACCAGGGTGCCTCCAGCTGTTGCAAAACTACTACTCCCAGCATGCCCAGACGGCCTTCGGCTGTCTGGGCATGCTGGGAGTTGTAGTTTTGCAACAGCTGGAGTCACCCTGGTTGGGCAGCTCAAGTCTATAAAGTGAGACATAGGGGGCACAGATGTACACAATGCATATACAGTATATATATATGGAGTAAGCAAGTGTCCATGATGTAACTCAGGATTAGTACATCATAAAAAAAGACAAACCAGACCAGGGACTCCTGTCTTGACTGGAGTCCCTGCCTCGGTGCACTGAGCAGTGACGTATTTTCTGTTGGGTGACCCAGCTGCACCACCTGTATACCAGAGGGAAAAGACTACAAGCCGGTCAGGGGGTCTGGAAGGTGAGGAGACCGGGGAAGATGAGGGGTTCACAGCCCGGGGCAGCAGGTCAGGCACCGGTGAGGGCACATCGGGGGTCAGTGAAGCCGTCTTCTGCCGGGCTGTGTATATGGCTGCTAGGGCTGCCCCATACAGTGCTCCTCATTGTTACCACTTCCATGGAGGCTCCATCCTCACCGCCATATCTGGAGCCGTACATGGACGTCAGTCATACATCATACGTAGATTCCCTTTGTATGACTGATGTACAGGACATGTATGTCCGGAATGATCTGACCAGGTACAGGTCAGACTAGGGCAGCACAGAAGTAAAATGCACTCTTGACACTGAGCAGAGAGTATACTGTATGCCTTGCTGCTCAGTTATATTCTCTGACACTGAGCAGGGAGTATACTGTATGCCTTGCTGCTCGGTTATATTCTATGATACTGAGCAGGAAGTACGCTGAATGCCTTGCTGCTCAGTTATATTTTCTGACACTGAGCAGGAAGTACACTGTATGCCTTGCTGCTCAGTTATATTCTCTGACACTGAGCAGGAAGTATACTGTATGCCTTGCTGCTCAGTTATATTCTCTGACACTGAGCAGGAAGTATACTGTATGCCTTGATGCTCGGTTATATTCTATGATACTGAGCAGGAAGTACGCTGAATGCCTTGCTGCTCAGTTATATTCTCTGACACTGAGCAGGGAGTATACTGTATGCCTTGCTGCTCGGTTATATTCTATGATACTGAGCAGGAAGTACACTGTATGCCTTGCTGCTCAGTTATATTCTCTGACACTGAGCAGGAAGTACGCTGAATGCCTTGCTGCTTGGTTATATTCTATGAGACTGAGCAGGAAATGCGTGGTATGCCTTGCTGCTCAGTTATATTATCTGACACAGTATGCCCTGCTGCTCGGTTATATACTATGACACTGAGCAGGGAGCACGCTGTATGTCTTGCTGCTCGGTTATATTCTCTGACACTGAGCAGGAAGTACGCTGTATGCCTTGCTGCTTGGTTATATTCTATGAGACTGAGCAGGGAATGCGTGGTATGCCTTGCTGCTCAGTTATATTATCTGACACAGTATGCCCTGCTGCTCGGTTATATACTATGACACTGAGCAGGGAGCACGCTGTATGTCTTGCTGCTCGGTTATATTCTCTGACACTGAGTAGAAGCAAGGCATATAGCAAGGCATACAGCACACTCCCTACTCAGTCAGAGAATATAACCGAGCAGCAAGACATACAGCGTACTCCCTGCTCAGTGTCATAGAATATAACTGAGCAGCAGGGCATACTGTGTCAGATAATATAACTGAGCAGTAAGGCATACCATGCATTCCCTGCTCAGTCTGATAGATTATAACTGAGCAGCAAGGCATACAGCGTACTTCCAGCTCAGTGTCATAGAATGTAGCCTTGCTGCTCGGTTATATTCTCTGACACTGAGCCGGCAGTACACTGTATGCCTTGCTTCTCGGTTATATTCTATGACACTGAGCAGGGAGTTGGCTATTTGCCTTGCTGCTCAGTTATATTCTCTTACACTGAGCAGGGAGTTAGCTGTATGCCTTGCTGCTTGGTTATATTCTATGAGACTGAGCAAGGAATGCGTGGTATGCTTTGCTGCTCAGTTATATTATTTGACACAGTATGCCCTGCTGCTCAGTTATATTCTATGACACAGTATGCCCTGCTGATCGGTTATATTCTCTGACACTGAGCAGGGAGCACCCTGTATGCCTTGCTGTTTGGTTATACTCTCTGACACTGAGCAGGGAGTTGGCTATTTGCCTTGCTGCTCGGTGATATTCTCTTACACTGAGCGGGGAGTACGCTGTATGCCTTGCTGCTCGGTGATATTCTCTTACACTGAGCGGGGAGTACGCTGTATGCCTTGCTGCTCAGTTATATTTTCTGATACTGAGCAGGGAGTATGTTGTATGTCTTGCTGCTTGGTTATATTCTCTGATACTGAGCGGGGATTACACTGTACGCCCTGCTGCTTGGTTATATTCTAATCAAGTACCCAGTCCAGTAATGTTCACCATATTGATACCACAATACTAAATACACTGCTCAAAAAAACTAAAGTGAACATTAAGATAACACATCCTAGATCTGAATGAACTAATCATATGAAATCCTTTCGTCTTTACACAGTTGAATGCGCTGACAACAAAATCACCCAAAAATTATCAATGGAAATCATCAACCCATGGAGGTCTGGATATGGAGTCACTCAAAATCACAGTGGAAAACCCCACTACATGCTTATCCAACTTTATGTAATGTCCTTAATACGAGTCCCAATGAGGCTCAGTAGTGTGTGTGGCCTCCACGTGCCCGTATGACCTCCCTACAACGCCTGGGCATGATCCTGATGAGGTGGAGGATGGTCTCCTGAGGGATGTCCTCCCAGACCTGGACTAAAGCATCCGCCAACTCCTGGACAGTCTGTGGTGGATGGAGCGAGACGTCCCAGATGTGCTCAATCAGATTAAGGGGAATGGGCGGCCAGTCCATAGCATCAATGCCTTCCTCTTGTAGGAACTGCTGACACACTAGAGCCACATGAGGTCTAGCATTGTCTTGTATTAGGAGGAACCCAACCGCATCAGCATATGGTCTCACAAGGGGTCTGAGGATCTCATCTCGGTACCTAATGGCCGTCAAGCTACCTCTGGAAAGCACATGGAGGGCTGTGCGGCCCCCCAAAGAAATGCCACCCCACACCATTACTGACCCACCACCAAACCGGTCATGCTGGAGGATGTTGCAGGCAGCAGAACGATCTCAACGGCATCTCCAGACTCTGTCACATCTGTAACATGTGCTCACTGTGAACCTGCTTTCATCTGTGAAGAGCACAGGGCGCCAGTGGAGAATTTACCAATCTTGGTGTTCTCTGGCAAATGCCAAACGTCCTACACAATGTTGGGTTGTAAGCACAACCCCCACCTGTGGACGTCAGGCCCTCCTACCACCTTTATGGAGTCTGTTTCTGATTGTTTGAGTGGACACATGCACATTTGTGGCCTGCTGGAGGTCATTTCGCAGGGCTCTGGCAGTGCTCCTCCTGCTCCTCCTGGCACAAAGGTGGAGGTAGCGGTCCTGCTGCTGGGTTGTTGCCCTCCTACGGCCTCCTCCACGTCTCCTGATGTACTGGCCTGTCTCCTGGTAGCGCCTCCATGCTCTGGACACTACGCTGACAGACACAGCAAACCTTCTTGCCACAGCTCGCATTGATGTGCCATCCTGGATGAGCTGCACTACCTGAGCCACTTGTGTGGGTTGTAGACTCCATCTCATGCTACCACTAGAGTGAAAGCACCGCCAGCATTCAAAAGGGACCAAAACATCAGCCAGGAAGCATAGGAACTGAGAAGTGGTATGTGGTCACCACCTGCAGAACCACTCCTTTATTGGGGTGTCTTGCTAATTTCCTATAATTTCCACGTGTTGTCTGTTCCATGTTCCATTGATTGTCAATCAGTGTTCTTCCTGAGTGGACAGTGGGATCTCACACAAGTGTCAGTGACTTGGAGTTACATTGTGTTGTTTAATTGTTTCCTTTATTTTTTTGAGGAGTGTACTTTGCTGCTCTACATTCTGTCCACAGTAAATCTGAGCTGATCGGTGATAATTACAAAATGGCGTACGGCTCAGTCTAAAAGAGCGGGGACTCCTGCCAAAAGACAGGAGTCCCTTCATCTGTATAAATCCGAACATTTCCTCCTTTCTGCCATACATTATACCCACACATATTTTAATGATTTCTCCCATTACCTCCATTACTACATATAACTAGAAATGACTATTATCGAGTTGGGAATAAATAAACATATTTTTTAATACCTTTTCTACAAATTACAAATTCATAATAAGCGTAAAATGTCAGACTCTCCAGATATTGCGGTGACGGGTGAGGGGGCGACGAGATGGGAGCCGTATCTGAAGCTGAACTATTATAATTATAACGGTATCGGCGGCGGTGCGGCGGCTCTGAGCTCGTTAGGCAGAGGTGTGAAGTAATTAGGGTTTTTTACATAATTTTTATTTATACTTTATTGGATCACAGCTGATTGGTTCAGAGATGACAACGCTGCTATGTGAGCTGTAATGATTCTGTAGGAGCCGCAAAGGAAGGAAAACTACAACATTTTAGGAAATGTAGGAAACTTTTTGCCACTAATTCCCTTAAGTCACTTTGTAATAATCTCCCTATAAAAATCTATATGTATATGTGTGAATAAATATATATATATATATATATATATATATATATATATATATACGTGACCTTTAACCTGATGCCCGATCCTCTACACCATAATAGTAAAGAGGGGGCCCCATACATTGGATTGTCGGCAGAACCCCAAAGCCCTGCAATAGGCATAAAGCAATTTTTTACTTCTATATAGACCAGTGGCCCTCAAGATGTAGCAAAATTTCTACTCCCAGCATGCCCGGACAGCCAAAAGCCTGTATGCCTTCTCCAGAGGATCCACTCTGTCCCTGAAAGGTACATCAAGGCCTTTGTGCAGTGTTCTTTAAACTGCTGTCCTCCAGATGTGGCAAAAATTCAACTCCCAGCATGTCCAGACAGCCAAAAGCCTGTATGCCTTCTCCAGAGGATCCACTCTGTCCCTGAAAGGTAAATGAAGGACTTTGTGCAATGTTCTTTAAACTACTGTCCTCCAGATGTTGCAAAAATTCCACTCCCAGCATGCCCGGACAGCCAAAAGCCTGTATGCCTTTTCCAGAGGATCCACTCTTTCCCTGAAAGGTAAATCAAGGCCTTTGTGCAGTGTTCTTTAAACTACTGTCCTCCAGATGTTGCAAAAATTCAACTCCCAGCATGCCTGGACAGCCATAAGCCTGTATGCCTTCTCCAGAGGATCCACTCTGTCCCTGAAAGGTAAATCAAGGCCTTTGTGCTGTGTTCTTTCAACTGCTGTCATCCAGATGTTGCAAAAATTCAACTCCCAGCATGCCCGGACAGCCGTTGGCTGCCCGGGCATGCTGGGACTTGAAGTTTTGCAATATCTGGAGGGCCACAGTTTGAGCCCACTGATCTAGACTGTTCCTTTAAGGTGTAATCACCAGCTGTACAGACATATTGGGGTCATTTATGATTGGAGGAAAATTAGCAAAAAGTTGCATAATTTTTGCGCACGGAAAGTCAATGAGCAAAATCTATGCAACTTTTTGCTCATTTTCGCCATGCTCGTAGAGTGGGTGGAGCTTTGCGGGATAAAGGGGCGTGGCCGCCCCATTCACCAAATGTAACACAATTTGCACTTGCTAGCTAGCGTAAAATGGGAGATGCCAGTCTTGATAAATCCCCCCATTCTGTTTTTATGCTCTGATTGTATGTTTTGTATTCCATTTTCTGTCCATGATTATAAGTTGGGTCAATCCTCTTTAGACTTCTATTGGATATTGTAGTGGGCATGCTTTGTAAACATGTACGGAGGTCACTGTGCAGGGAAGGGGGGGAGGTCAGTTGTGTAAATCATCTATAGACTTCTATAGTAGAATGTAGTGGGCATGCTTTGTAACCTGCGCAGTGATCACTCTGTGGGGGGAGGAGGTGAGTTGTGTCAATAACCTATAAACCATTATGGGATAATGTAGGTGATATGCTTTGTAATCTTCACTGAGGTCACTGTGCAGGGAAGGGGATGAGGTTAATTTTGTCTATGACTTATAAACTTCTATAGGAGAGTGTAGTGGGCATGCTTTGTAACCTGCACAGAGATCACTGTGTAGGGAGGGGAGGAGCTGAATGATGTTAATCACCTATAAACTTCTATAGGAGAGTGCAGTGGGCATGCTTTGTAACCTGTACAGAGATCACTGTGTAGGGAGGGGAGGAGCTGAATTATGTTAATCACCTATAAACTTCTATAGGAGAGTGTAGTGGGCACGCTTTGTAACCTGTACAGTGATCACTGTGTAGGGAGGGGGAGGAGCTGAATTGTTTTAGACACCTATAAACTTTTATAGGAGAGTGTAGTGGGCATGCTTTGTAACTTATACAGAGATCACTGTGCATGAAGGGGGAGGAGGGGAATTGTGCCAATCCCTTATATAACCTGTACAGTGGTCACTGTGCAGGAAAGGGAAGGTTTAAATGTGTCAATCACCTTAAGAATTCTAGGAAATAGCATAGTGGGCATGCTTTGTAATCTTTTGAAGGGGTCATTGTTCAGGGAAAAGAGAAAGTGAGTAGTGTCAGGGAAGGGGGGAGTTGAGTTGTGTCAATCACTTATAAACTTCTATGGGATAGTGAAGTGGGCATGCTTCGTAACCTGTGCAGAGATTACTGTGCATGGAGGGGGAGGAGGTGAATTATGTTATTCACCAATAAACATCTATAGGAAAGTTTAGTGGGCATGCTTGTAACCTGTTCCGAGTACAGAACTCTGTAGGAGAAGGCATGTTGTGGGCATGCTCTGTGACTTTGCAGAGGTTAGTCTGCAGGGAGGGAGAGTAGGCGAGTTGTGTCAACCACCTATTCTAAGTGGTGGATCCTGTGTTATCTGCCTTCAGTTATGTAATAGAGGTGGCACTGCTCAGCATTTCTTCACCCTCCTATGACTGCTTGGCCAGGCCCCCAATGTACCCAGCACTATTGATTCTGTGTGTAAGTAATCCTATGCACTGGACATATTAGTGGTAGTTTCCACCACTAGATGCAACTATAACACCATAAAGTATAAAAGAGCTGAGCCGCAGGAAGTTAGTCGGTGTGTGGCTGAGACCACACGGGAGGCAGAGTCCCCTGTGCTGAGAGCTGAGAACTAGATGTATGGAGGGCTCAAAAGGAAAGGGGCTGCAAACTGAATTGCATTCTGGGTTTCCAAATTGAAGTGGTTCTGAATAACAACCGGTGTCCAAGGGTTAAGTGTCCTAATGGAAAGGTCTCAAGTATCATTGACAAGATGCAAGTGAGGTTGGACAAGGTGATTCTGGATAAGGTTAGTCGCAGACACCCCTGAGGCATTATACACAAGTCATGGGTACAGCAATGGGAACCCCAGGTGGGCCATGCTGTGGGCAGGTGGTAGACCCATACGATGCATAGTTGGGCCCTGCAGCCCTGTTGCTCCCTCTGGATGGAGGAGGGTGACATGTGTAGGAAGGGATTACCCAGGGTTTGCATACAGCCTATAACCTCAGACTCGTCTGTCCTCTAGTGATTTCATCTGTATAACTCAGTGTTTCCCAATCAGGGTGCCTCCAGCTGCTGCAAAACTACAACTCCCAGCATGCCCGGACAGCCAAAGGCTGTCCGGGCATGCTGGGAGTTGTAGTTTTGCAGTAGCTGGAGGCACCCTGATTGGGAAACACTGGTATAACTGTTGGTGCAGTGTCACGATGCCGGCTGGCAGGTAGTGGATCCTCTGTGCCAGAGAGGGATTGGCGTGGACCGTGCTAGTGGACCGGTTCTAAGTCACTACTGGTATTCACCAGAGCCCGCCGCAAAGCGGGATGGTCTTGCTGCGGCGGTAGTGACCAGGTCGTATCCACTAGCAACGGCTCAACCTCTCTGGCTGCTGAAGATAGGCGCGGTACAAGGGAGTAGACAGAAGCAAGGTCGGACGTAGCAGAAGGTCGGGGCAGGCAGCAAGGATCGTAGTCAGGGGCAACGGCAGGAGGTCTGGAACACAGGCTAGGAACACACAAGGAAACGCTTTCACTGGCACGATGGCAACAAGATCCGGCAAGGAAGTGCAGGGGAAGTGAGGTGATATAGGGAAGTGCACAGGTGATCACACTAATTGGAACCACTGCGCCAATCAGCGGCGCAGTGGCCCTTTAAATCGCAAAGACCCGGCGCGCGCGCGCCCTAGGGAGCGGGGCCGCGCGCGCCGGGACAGGACCGACGGAGAGCGAGTCAGGTACGGGAGCCGGGGTGCGCATCGCGAGCGGGCGCTACCCGCATCGCGAATCGCATCCCGGCTGGAGGCGGTATCGCAGCGCCCCGGGTCAGTGGATCTGACCGGAGCGCTGCAGTGAGGAGAGTGTAGCGAGCGCTCCGGGGAGGAGCGGGGACCCGGAGCGCTCGGCGTAACAGTACCCCCCCCCCTTGGGTCTCCCCCTCTTCTTAGAGCCTGAGAACCTGAGGAGCAGACTTTTGTCTAGGATATTGTCCTCAGGTTCCCAGGATCTCTCTTCTGGACCACAACCCTCCCAATCCACTAAAAAAAAGGTTTTCCCTCTGACCTTTTTGGATGCCAGAATCTCTTTGACGGAGAAGATGTCCGAGGAGCCGGAAACAGGAGTGGGAGGAACAGATTTGGGAGAGAAACGGTTGATGATGAGTGGTTTAAGAAGAGAAACGTGAAAGGCATTAGGAATACGAAGAGAAGGAGGAAGAAGAAGTTTGTAAGAGACAGGATTAATCTGGCACAAAACTTTGAAAGGACCAAGATAGCGTGGTCCCAACTTGTAGCTAGGGACACGGAAGCGGACATATTTAGCGGAGAGCCATACCTTGTCTCCAGGGGAAAAAATGGGAGGAGCTCTTCTTTTCTTATCCGCGAACTTCTTCATGCGTGATGAAGCCTGTAAGAGAGAATTTTGGGTCTCTCTCCATATGATGGAAAGATCACGAGAAATTTCATCCACAGCGGGCAAACCAGAGGGCAAGGGAGTAGGGAGGGGGGGAAGAGGGTGACGGCCGTACCCCACGAAAAATGGGGATTTGGAGGAAGATTCAGAGACTCTGAAGTTATACGAGAATTCGGCCCATGGTAGAAGATCTGCCCAGTCATCCTGGCGGGAGGAAACAAAATGTCGTAAATAATCACCCAAGACCTGGTTAATTCTTTCTACTTGTCCATTGGATTGAGGATGATATGCAGAAGAAAAGTTTAATTTAATCTTGAGTTGTTTACAGAGAGCCCTCCAGAATTTAGACACGAATTGGACGCCTCTATCCGAGACGATCTGTGTAGGCAACCCGTGAAGACGAAAAATGTGTACAAAAAATTGTTTAGCCAACTGAGGCGCTGAAGGAAGACCAGGAAGAGGGATGAAATGTGCCATTTTGGAGAATCGATCAATGACCACCCAAATAACAGTGTTGCCACGGGAAGGGGGTAAGTCAGTAATAAAATCCATACCAATCAGAGACCAAGGCTGTTCGGGGACAGGCAGAGGATGAAGAAAACCAGCGGGCTTCTGGCGAGGAGTCTTATCCCGGGCACAGATAGTGCAGGCTCGCACAAAGTCCACAACATCCGTCTCCAGAGTCGGCCACCAATAGAAGCGAGAGATGAGTTGCACAGATTTCTTGATGCCCGCATGACCTGCGAGAT
Source organism: Hyla sarda (assembly GCF_029499605.1). Classification (NCBI taxonomy): domain Eukaryota; kingdom Metazoa; phylum Chordata; class Amphibia; order Anura; family Hylidae; genus Hyla; species Hyla sarda. Next base: position 445,541,549 of record NC_079191.1, on the reverse strand, counting down.
GGGAGGGGTGACCCCATTTGAGGATTCCGAGGCGTTGGCGTGGAGAAACAAAGGTCTTTCCTGGAGGAGTTTGCCTGATGGAGGCTGGAGAAGTGGAAATCAGGCAGTCAGGAGGAATGATGTGTTGCGGAGAGAGTTCAACTTCAGAAGCGTCCGAGGAACGAGAGAGAGCATCGGCCCTAATGTTCTTATCGGCAGGCCGAAAGTGAATTTCAAAATTAAATCGGGCAAAGAACAGAGACCACCTGGCCTGGCGAGGATTCAGCCGTTGGGCAGACTGGAGGTAGGAGAGGTTCTTGTGATCGGTGTAAATAATAACTGGAAATCTTGATCCCTCCAGCAGATGCCTCCATTCCTCAAGTGCTAATTTAATGGCTAGAAGCTCTCGATCCCCGATGGAGTAGTTCCTCTCCGCCGGAGAGAAGGTCCTAGAAAAAAAACCACAAGTAACAGCATGCCCGGAAGAATTTTTTTGTAGAAGGACAGCTCCAGCTCCCACTGAGGAGGCATCAACCTCCAATAGGAAGGGTTTAGATGGGTCAGGTCTGGAGAGCACGGGAGCCGAAGAAAAGGCAGACTTGAGCCGTTTAAAGGCGTCTTCCGCTTGAGGAGGCCAAGACTTGGGATCGGCATTTTTTTTGGTTAAAGCCACGATAGGAGCCACAACGGTAGAAAAATGTGGAATAAATTGCCTGTAATAATTGGCGAACCCCAAAAAACGTTGGATAGCACGGAGTCCGGAGGGGCGTGGCCAATCTAAGACGGCAGAGAGTTTGTCTGGATCCATTTGTAGTCCCTGGCCAGAGACCAAGTATCCTAGGAAAGGAAGAGATTGGCATTCAAACAGACATTTCTCTATTTTGGCATAGAGTTGATTGTCACGAAGTCTCTGAAGAACCATACGGACATGCTGGCGGTGTTCTTCTAGATTGGCAGAAAAAATCAGGATATCGTCCAGATATACAACAACACAGGAGTATAAGAGATCACGAAAAATTTCATTAACAAAGTCTTGGAAGACGGCAGGGGCGTTGCACAGGCCAAAGGGCATGACCAGATAGTCAAAGTGTCCATCTCTGGTGTTAAATGCCGTTTTCCATTCATCCCCCTCTCTGATGCGGATGAGATTATAAGCACCTCTTAAGTCCAGTTTGGTAAAGATGTGGGCACCTTGGAGGCGATCAAAGAGTTCAGAGATGAGGGGTAGGGGGTAGCGGTTCTTAACCGTGATTTTATTAAGACCGCGGTAGTCAATGCAAGGACGTAGAGAGCCATCTTTTTTGGACACAAAGAAAAATCCGGCTCCGGCAGGAGAGGAGGATTTACGGATAAAGCCCTTTTTTAAATTTTCCTGGACGTATTCAGACATGGCAAGAGTCTCTGGGGCGGACAGAGGATAAATTCTGCCCCGGGGTGGAGTAGTGCCCGGGAGGAGGTCGATAGGACAATCATAAGGCCTGTGAGGAGGTAGAGTCTCAGCTTGTTTTTTGCAAAAAACATCCGCAAAGTCCATATAGGCCTTAGGGAGACCGGTTACAGGAGGAACCACAGAGTCACGGCAAGGGTTACTGGGAACCGGTTTTAGGCAGTCCTTGGAACAAGAGGGCCCCCAACTCTTGATCTCCCCAGTGGACCAATCCAGGGTTGGGGAATGAAGTTGAAGCCAGGGAAGTCCAAGGAGAATTTCAGAAGTGCAATTGGGGAGGACCAAAAGTTCAATCCTCTCGTGATGAGATCCGATGCACATTAGAAGGGGCTCCGTGCGGAAACGTATGGTACAGTCCAATCTTTCATTGTTTACACAATTGATGTAGAGGGGTCTGGCGAGACTGGTCACCGGGATGTTGAACCTGTTGACGAGAGAGGCCAAAATAAAATTTCCTGCAGATCCGGAGTCCAAGAAGGCCATAGTAGAGAAGGAGAAGGCAGAGGCAGATATCCGCACAGGCACAGTAAGACGTGGAGAAGCAGAGTAGACATCAAGGACTGTCTCACTTTTGTGCGGAGTCAGCGTACGTCTTTCCAGGCGGGGAGGACGGATAGGACAATCCTTCAGGAAGTGTTCGGTACTAGCACAGTACAGGCAGAGATTCTCCATGCGGCGTCGTGTCCTCTCTTGAGGTGTCAGGCGAGACCGGTCGACCTGCATAGCCTCCACGGCGGGAGGCACAGGAACAGATTGCAGGGGACCAGAGGAGAGAGGAGCCGGGGAGAAGAAACGCCTCGTGCGAACAGAGTCCATATCCTGGCGGAGCTCCTGACGCCTTTCGAAAAAACGCATGTCAATGCGAGTGGCTAGGTGAATGAGTTCATGTAGATTAGCAGGGACTTCTCGTGCGGCCAGAACATCTTTAATGTTGCTGGATAGGCCTTTTTTAAAGGTCGCGCAGAGGGCCTCATTATTCCAGGATAATTCTGAAGCAAGAGTACGGAATTGTACGGCATACTCGCCAACGGAAGAATTACCCTGGACCAGGTTCAACAGGGCAGTCTCAGCAGAAGAGGCTCGGGCAGGTTCCTCAAAGACACTTCGAATTTCCGAGAAGAAGGAGTGTACAGAGGCAGTGACGGGGTCATTGCGGTCCCAGAGCGGTGTGGCCCAAGACAGGGCTTTTCCAGACAGAAGGCTGACTACGAAAGCCACCTTAGACCTTTCAGTGGGAAACTGGTCCGACATCATCTCCAAGTGCAGGGAACATTGGGAAAGAAAGCCACGGCAAAACTTAGAGTCCCCATCAAATTTATCCGGCAAGGATAGTCGTAGACCAGAAGCGGCCACTCGCTGCGGAGGAGGTGCAGGAGATGATTGCTGAAGCTGTGGTAGTAACTGCTGTAGCATAACGGTCAGTTGAGACAGCTGTTGGCCTTGTTGCGCTATCTGTTGTGACTGCTGGGCGACCACCGTGGTGAGGTCAGCGACAACTGGCAGAGGAACTTCAGCGGGATCCATGGCCGGATCTACTGTCACGATGCCGGCTGGCAGGTAGTGGATCCTCTGTGCCAGAGAGGGATTGGCGTGGACCGTGCTAGTGGATCGGTTCTAAGTCACTACTGGTATTCACCAGAGCCCGCCGCAAAGCGGGATGGTCTTGCTGCGGCGGTAGTGACCAGGTCGTATCCACTAGCAACGGCTCAACCTCTCTGGCTGCTGAAGATAGGCGCGGTACAAGGGAGTAGACAGAAGCAAGGTCGGACGTAGCAGAAGGTCGGGGCAGGCAGCAAGGATCGTAGTCAGGGGCAACGGCAGGAGGTCTGGAACACAGGCAAGGAACACACAAGGAACGCTTTCACTGGCACTAAGGCAACAAGATCCGGCAAGGAAGTGCAGGGGAAGTGAGGTGATATAGGGAAGTGCACAGGTGATCACACTAATTGGAACCACTGCGCCAATCAGCGGTGCAGTGGCCCTTTAAATCGCAAAGACCCGGCGCGCGCGCGCCCTAGGGAGCGGGGCCGCGCGCGCCGGGACAGGACCGACGGAGAGCGAGTCAGGTACGGGAGCCGGGGTGCGCATCGCGAGCGGGCGCTACCCGCATCGCGAATCGCATCCCGGCTGGAGGCGGTATCGCAGCGCCCCGGGTCAGTGGATCTGACCAGAGCGCTACAGTGAGGAGAGTGTAGCGAGCGCTCCGGGGAGGAGCGGGGACCCGGAGCGCTCGGCGTAACATGCAGCCATGCTAAATTACATATGGTGACCCCTCCAGCCCCCTCATTGTATGGTGGGGTACCTAAGTGAGGGGTTATGCACCTTCTTATTTAAAGGGGTACTCCGGGGAACTAAACCCATAGCCCATTGTTTCTCTCTCATCAACCTATTTAATTGTCTAAATATCATTTATTAGCTATATAGAGCAGTCACTTACATGCATGAAGTGAAGGAATGACACCATCCAACCATCCACTCTGTCTCTGTCTAAATCCCTTTCTGAAAGCAGCCCCCAGCCTCCTGAGAGACACAGACCACGTGGGTTTTGCCCTGCACTGATGACTCATGCTGTCTTTAGTGCTGTGAGCTGGGAGGTGTGTGCAGCCTCAGCCAATGAGACACTGAGCCTCTCTCTGATGCTCAGAGCAGGAGGGTGGGAGCTGGCAGACCAGAGCTGAAATGATTGCTGGGAGATGTAGGCAAGGGGAGAGAAGGATGGCAAAGAATATCAAGCAGCCAGAGAAGACAACAGAGGCCACAGGAGCCACACATATCAGGCAGGAGGGTTTACAGAGAACATATCCAGTTAATGTGGTGGCTTTGCAGATAGATAGATAGATAGATAGATAGATGTACATACTTTCCTGGAGTAGCCATTAACCATAACATCTTCATGGAGTGATTATCTTTCTCTAATCCTGTCTTGTGTCCCCTGATGAACCCACCATTATAGAGAAACATGTTGGGATTATTTTTCTGATTACAATGATTTTCCATTAGGGTCAGGGTAATTGGTAATTTTTGAATCATTAAGGTGTAATACTATGAATATCTCTCAGTGATATATTATTGTGACCCTATAAGTGGATTCACTCTTTTGATTTGGGTCTATTTTTACTATTCTGAGGCTTTTTTTCTTGCTGTTTTTATAAAGTTTTCTTAGTCCTGTGATTTTTTTATTAGATTATTTGGTCCTGACTTGGCGGTTCTTAGTCATCCACGTTTACACCGTGATAATTCTTAAAAACACAGAGACTCATCTCTACAGAGGAGCTGTATACACGAAACGGGAGTTTGTTACAATGTATCCGTGTAAGTAAGAGATTTCAGGCTGGAGACAGAACAATGCTGTAGCAGTCATAGATCGTGTGGTCTGGGTCATCACAGCAAGGCCGCCTGCGGATTACGAGGTCAATTTACTGACAGCAAGCAGAGATCTTGAAAACTGTAAGTGATTAAAATACAAAGTCTATGAAAAGTTGCAGAAGCTGGTGATATTGTTTATCCCGTGGCCTCGCCCCGGTGCAGGGTTTCGTCTTCGCCGCCCTCCCCCGTCTGGGATCCATTGATGGTGATAACAGATGTTAATACGACAATAGATAAGTGAATAATCTGCTTTTCATCTCCCGTCTTTACATGAAAGCTTCTTCTGTTACCTCGGGGCACAACAATGAAATGATATGGTTAAAACGTACACAGGAACGGCGCTGCGGGGCCGAGAGAGATCAAAGGCAGGAATCAGAGATAGCGCCGCCGATGGTGCGGTACAATGAGCGTAATGTATTCAGGGCGCTCTTATCTTCACAGCGCACTCTTCCCTTTGTGCCGCGCGCTGTTAATAATGACTCCGCAAGAATGAGACGTCTTCAGATCCGCCCTCTATATCACTTATTAATTCATGAATAATGCCGCAAAATGGTTATTATGTCGCAGCGATAGAGGATAAAACCACCGCGCAGCATGAAGATGTAATGAATCTGTGTATAAACTGTATATACTGTGTGCGCTCTACCTGTATACATAGAGGACGGGGGTCACAAGTAGTGTTACTAGCGAATATTCGCAATGTGAATTTTATTCGCGAATATCGCATATTCGCGAATTTGCGAATATTCGCGAATATAGCACTATATATTCGAAATTACAAATATTGTTTTTAATTTTTTTTTTTCAGTTTTTTTTTCACAGTACACATCACAGTGATCACCCCTTGTGTGGTGTAAAGAAGGCTCTAATACTACCGTGTGAGACTGGCGGGTGAATTTTCGCATATGCTAATTTTTATATATGCTGATTTTCGCATACGCTAATTTTCGCATACGAGAATGTTAGCATATGCGAAAAAAAATGCGAATATTACGAATATGCAAATTTAGCGAATATATGATGAATATTCGTCCATATATTCACGAAATCGAATATGGCCTATGCCGCTCAACACTAGTCCCAAGACACTAACCTGACGGGATCCTACCCCCGGGTACTGCTCCATAATGTGGCCTAAAACCCCACTACTCTACTTATCCTGTTATACTCCAGAGCTGCACTTGCTATTCTGCTGGTGAGGTCACTGTGATTAGTACAGGATAAGTAATGTAATGTATGTACACAGTGACCTCACCAGCAGAATAGTGAGTACAGCTCTGGAGGGTGTGGTCGCTAGGTGTGTCTGTTGCTGAGCTCCTGAGACTCTTGACTTCCAGAGGAGAGAGGCTGATTTTTCCACCTGCTTTCCCAGGAAGGTGGCAGATTCCTGGGGGAGCCATCAGCATGAATCCCCTGACCTCCACTCCTCGGTCCAGGCTGGCGAGGGGTGTAGAGGGAAAGCTACCAGCCAGTGCCCCGGCTGGAGGGGTTAGAAGATCTGGCAGGGTCCGCAGCGATGTGGATTCTGTCCCTCCAGCAATGGTTGGAAGCCGCAAGGCTCTCAGCCAGGAAGAAAAGCCTGCAAGCAAGACAAGTTTAAAGAAGGTCTCTGCAGCACAGAAGAGCTCCTCCAAGAGCCAGGTTGTGGAGCAGTGGGGCCAGAGAAGACCCAAGGAGTCTATGGCGACATACAGCTCCAGACTTGCTGCCAAGATTGGTGAGTACGAACTCCTTGGGAAGAAGCTGAGGGAGCTGAGAGAGGAGCTAAAGTTTGCAAAGTATCAGGTGAGCACAACTACCAAGCGGAGGAAACCAGAGTACTCTGCAAGGGTTAAGTCCTTGAGGCTGGAGCTGGAGGAGACTGAGCTGAGGAGAATGGCTGTCCTGGAGGGGAGCGATTTATTTAGGGAGAAACTTCTTAATGAGGATCGCTCCTCCAGGATGAAATCCCCAGTAAAAGAAGAGGAGATTGGGGGTGATTGTTCAGCAGATGAGAGCAGTAGTGAGGATGAGGTCCAAGAAATGGAGGCTGAAGAGGCTAAGGTGCTGGCAAGTGGGGAAGCTGTGGAAGCCAAGCCGCAGCCAATGCAGGGTGTGAACATGTCCCAAGCAAGTCTACCTGCAGGACAAGTGGCATTACTACCTTCATCGTGCGAGAGTGCTGGCGAGGAGGAGGAGGGTTGTGGTGGCGCCCTGCTGGCACAAATTGTAAAGATGGAGTCCCCCATGCATTTGGATAATTTTAGTTTTGGCGACGACCTTGGAGAGGAACAAATAATAAAAAAGAAGAAGAAAAGACAGAAAAAAACATCTGAGCAAGTAAGCTTGATTTATGTTCCTTTTGTGCACCCTGGGCCGGCTGCAAAGTCAGTTCAGGGTGCAGACCCTGGTAATCTGCCTGTCCCCCCTTCTGCAAATGTGGAGCGGGGCCAGAACACCGGGGATAATACAGTAAAGATGGGGGAAAGCGCTGACCTCGCTTGTCATAGTAGCGGGGCCAGCACCTGTAAAGATACGGCCAAGGGGCCGGACAGTGTTGCGGACAAGGTAGCATGTCCCCAGTTAGGGGATATTGGCATTGCGGGGCACTCCTCTGCAGGTGAGGGGGGGAGTGTCCAGGTGGCAGAGGTTGGTATGGAGCTCGGGCAGCCGGGCAATTATAAAGACAAGGGAGAGGGCAGCTCCCAGAACAGGTCTGGCACTGCGGGGCACTCCTCTGCAGGCAAAGGGGGGAGTGTCCAGGTGTCTGGAACCGGAGCGCCATTCTCGGCGGCCCAGTCAGCGGTGTCTGGCTCTTTTGAGTTGTGGCGCTGTGGTGGGGCTGCTGTGGGTGGAGCTGGCGGTGGAGGACTGGTACCACAGGAACATGGACATGTTACAACCCATGCAATGTTAGTAGCAGTTAAAGAAATTGAAGCCGAGGTATTGGCGGAGGCCGAGGGCAAAGTATGCGACAAAGCAGCTTCTTCCGATATTTCTAAAGGGAAGACTGCTGCAAGGTTGAGTGTGCCCAATGAAGCCAATGATGCAAGTGTGAAGCCCGGCATCATAAAGCCAGCAAGATTACATCCCGGCCAGTCCAGTGCAGCTAGGCAGGAGGAGACAGGCACAAGTGTTATGTGTAATGTTACTGCCTCTACTGTTGTTTCTGGGGGGAGTGGTGTCGGTCCGGCTGCCCCCCCGGTAGCGACTGCTCCAATAAGGAGTTATGCTAATGTCGCTGCTGGGGGTCCCAGGGGATCCTCATCTCTTAATCCAGGAGAAGGTAACTTGCAACAGCGCCTCCTGGAGGCTTTAAGGAGAGGGGATAGAACGCTCCAGGTAGAGGACCGGGAGGTCTTTTTGGATAGAAAGACATGGACTTGGGGCATTCCGATAGCATAATGGGGAGGTGGTCTGGTCCCTTCCAACAAGCGGGCAGGAGCGTGGTCGGAGGAATGTGGCCCGTCTGGTATGGAGAGGCGGTGATGCATGCCCTTCTAGGGCAAAAGTTGTGGAGCTTCTTTTCCAGATGGGATTCAGGGCTAATGACATCTTTGCTCTGATCCACCCCTTCGGTACCTCTGAGTTCGACATCAGTTTTGTGAAGCCAGAAGGGCTTGAGCTCTTTTGGTCTAATCACGCACTGGTGAAGGACGAGCCTGTCTGGCAGGATTTCGCTGTGAAGGCGGTATCCCGCCAGAGTTTTGTCAAGAAAGTGACCGTTCTGACACGTAACGAGTCTCTTTCTTGCTATGACATAATGACCTGGCTGAGCAGGTATGGGGAGGTGACGGACGTCCCCAAGAAAAATCTGGATGAACATGGCATTTGGTCTGGAGCCTGGACGTTTTCCATCCACCTCCGCCGTTCAGGTAACACTGTCGCACACATTCCATCAGCCGCCTTTCTCGGCCGCGATAGGATCCAAGTCTTTTACCAGGGACAGCCGAAGCTGTGCCACAAGTGTGGTGATCCCACACACTTTAGCGCAAACTGCACTAAGATGTGCGCATTGTGCGGTGCGGAGGGTCATCTGGCTGCCACCTGTGGCCAGATTCGCTGTAACCTGTGTGGTGACCTTGGTCACCCATTTAGCCGGTGTCCCCGCTCATTCTCCAATGCTGTGACCACCCGGGATGGGGAGAGCAGTGAGGTTGCCTCATCTGGGGTGGGGACCAGCAGAGGAGAAGGGGCACTAGAGCCAATGAAGAAAGTTAAGAACAAGAGCCCCTCTAAGCTTAGGAGGGAGGAGAGGCGCAGAAGGAGCAGGGATCTTGAAAGTTCCCTGGTAGAAGGTGTAGTCCGGGATCCTGCTCCCGACGCTGGCTCAGAGAAGACAGCTGAGGCTCTTGGGGACGCCGAGTTAGGTGAAGAGATAAGGAAACTTCGTAAAGAGGAGGCAAATAGGGCCATTTCCTCAAGTTCCTCTCAATATGAAAGTTTGGATGAGGAAGATGGGAAAGGGCAAAAGGAAAAACAAAAGTGCGGCAGAAGGAGGCAGGGCCAGAGGGTACTCAGGGCATCATCTTCCTCCTCCGGTGTTGCAGGCCAAGTGCCTGGGAAAAGCCTGACCAACCCCCCTCTGATCGTTCTATCCAATAGGTATCGGGCCCTTGGCAAGGACTCTTCCCTTTCTTTGGAGGGGGAGGCTGAGAGTCTTTGTTCAGAGGCGGAGGAACCTCCGGGAGGTGCTGAGCCTGTTCCTTCTGAGGTAACTTCCTTGGGAGGGCAGGTGGCCCCTGGGTCAGGAGATGAGGATCGTGGGATGGATATGTCAGCATCCCTAAAGAGGTCTAAAAAGAAGGAAAGGGGGTCTTCTTCTGATGGGGAAGGGGGGAAGAAGAAGGGTAAGAGGTAAAGGGGATTGGTTTTCTCGGCCGAGTTGAAGCCGACATTTTGTATCTGCAAGAGACCAGGTTGTCAGATCTAGCCTCCCTGGTAAAAGCCAGGAGAGAGTTGAGGCGCGGCCCCTCCCACTGGTCTCTTGCGGCTGAGCCATATAGTGGGGTGGCGGTCCTTTTTACCGCTCCTGTTGAATGCAGACGGGTTATCGAGTTGGAAATGGGGAGGTGCCTGATCTTAGATGTCCTCATGAAGGGGCAAGAGCTCCGGCTCATTAACATCTACGCCCCACAAACAAAGTGGGACCGTAAAAGCCTCTTTATGAGGATCAAGCCCTTTCTTTTTACAAGTCGGCAAGTGATCTTTGGAGGGGACTTCAATACTGTCACGAGGTCCCAAGATAGGAGAGGTTCCAATGATCCGCTGGCTTATAATAGTACAGCCCTCAATAGCATAGTAAGGGAAGCTCGCCTAGAGGACGCCCACATCCGGAGCCCCTTAGGCCACCTATCATCGAGGTAGCTGCAGGTCTAGGATAGACAGGTTTTATTTAAAGGAGGAAGCCGTCTCTTCCGCAGTGTCCGTGATTGAGGTGGAATTCTCCGATCACTGTATGATTTTGTTTTCCTTGAATGTTTCAGAGACCCCCCGGATGGGTAAAGGTTATTGGAAGCTGAATTCGTCCCTCCTGGAGGAAGCGGAGATAAGACAGTCCTTTGAGGATTTTCTTCAGAGTCAGGTACCTTTACTGGGCCTTTGTAGTAGTAAGTCAGAGTGGTGGGAGATATTCAAGAAGCGGGTTGCGGGGTTCTTCCGCCAGCTCTCGAGCCTCAGGTCCCTGAACAGGTATCGCCTGTATCAGGGTCTGAGGAGGAAACTGGAGCTTCTCGTCTCGACTGGAGGTAGCCGAGAGGATATCTCCAGAGTGAAATCCTTGCTGATGAGGTGTCAGTACGATAGGCACGCATCTTTGGTTTTTGAGAGGGATTTCGGGAAGTACCGCTCGCCCGACCCTTACAGAAACTGTAAGATGTCAGTGAGTAGTAAAGTCATTTCAGGACTGATCGATAGTACGGGATCTCTGAATCGGTCCAGATCAGGGATCCTGGAGGTTGTCAGATCCTTCTACTCACACCTCTTGGGGAGGAAGGATCTAGATCGGGACAAGATGTCGGCTTTCCTGGCTGAAACCATTCCTGAGCCAGGGGTAGACCCCTCTCTTGATGTTTTGGCAGAAGAAATCAGGGAAGAGGAAGTGAGACTGGCGATCGAGGGGCTTGCCCCTAAGAAGTCTCCATGTCCGGATGGCTTAACATCCGAGTGGTACAGGACCTTTAAGGAGTCTTTAGCTCCCCTCTTGACTGAGGTATTTAATGAGTGTCTCTCCTCGGGCACTCTGCCAAAGTCAATGAGGAGGTCGGCCCTGATTCTTCTCTCAAAGGGTAAAGATCCTAGCCGGATTGAGAATTGGAGACCCATAGCTCTTCTCAATACGGACAGGAAGCTTCTGGCCAAGATACTGTTTAATCGGTTGGTGAAGTTTGCACCCCGGCTCCTTTCAGGAGCTCAGCACTGCTCTATTCCAGGCCGAAGCACCTTAAGTGCTGTCCTCAGTGTCAGGGAGGCAGTGGAGCGGAGTAGTGCGGGTCTCTGGAAGGGGTACTTGTTGTCCCTGGATCAGGCCAAAGCATTTGATCGGGTGAACCACGAGTACCTCTGGTCCGTCCTCCTGAGATATGGCTTACCGAGTACTTTTGTGAATTGGCTTGTCACCTTATATGCAGGGGCAGAGAGTTTCCCGCTGGTGAACGGTTGGTCTGGCCGCTCTTTTGAGGTGGGGTCCGGAGTCCGTCAGGGTTGTCCTTTGAGCCCGCTGTTATACGTGTTCGCAATCGATCCCTTCGTCCGGAGGGTAGATTGTGGGCCGTTAGCCGGAGTCGGGATGAGTCTGGCGGAGCTGGATGTCGCCCAGAGAGTGGTGGCGTACGCTGATGATGTCACCATTTTCGTCTCCTCGAGGGTGGAGGTCGAGGTGGTGATGTCGGAGGTGGATCGTTACTCGGAGGCATCCGGGTCCAAGATCAATCGGGATAAGTGTGAAAGTCTCTGGCTGGGAGGGGGGGATCCCATGTTTGATCTCCCGGACACCCTTCCAGGGCTCCAAGAGTCAGCAAAAGTTTTGGGCATCACATTCGGCCAGGATGATTATCCCACCAAAAACTGGGATGGTAAGCTCCAGGATGCCACTCAGAAGGTGGACCAGTGGAAGGGTTGGTCTATGACCCTCATGGAAAGGGTACACCTGATCAAATCGTACCTGCTCCCCTTGTTTATCTATCTGGGCAGTGTATGTATCTTGCCAGAGGCTTACTACACTAGGGTCTACAGCCTGTTTTTCCAACTGTTATGGGGCAACAGGATGAACCTAGTCAAGAGGGAGGTTACGTACCGCACAAGGAGACTAGGGGGTTTATCTATGGTAAACCCTGTGGTGTTCTTAACAAACACCTTCTTGAAAGCCAACATTGCAAACCTCTGGTCAGAGAGGGCTCCTCCATGGGTACTCTCCTGCAGGGAATGGTTTCGGCCTTTCTTCCAGGAATGGGAGACAGGAGGGCAAGTGAAGGACCTCCGTACACCCCATGGATATCTTCCGGCTTACGCTACCCCGACTCTGAAGGCGATACGTCGGTGGGGTCTGGGAGTGTGGGAGATCAGGACCCAGTCAAGGCGTTCCCTTGACAAACGGGTTCTGTTGACCCACTTCCAGAAGCCTCTGGCGCTCAGGGACTGCCCAGGTCGGGATCTGAGGGTTGGTTTAAGTCTTTTGAACTCGAAACGGATCCCCCAGAAGTTTTGGGACTTGGCCTGGCGCTGCTTTCAGGGGAAGCTATGTGTAAGGGACAACCTGAAGTGTAGGAGCTCTGATGACTGGGACTGTCCCCAAGAAGAGTGCGGGAACACGCTGGAAAGCATGGACCACTTCCTGCTTCATTGTCCCTTTAATATAGGGGTCTACAACCGGGTGGGCGCTTCCATCGGCTGGAGTCAACTTGCCGGCCTTGCCTATCCGGAGTGGGCTTATGGAGCATTCAAGATCCTGGGTGGCCGAGATCGGTGCACATTATTTTTAGTTAGCTTAGTGGTTAGGTACCACACGTGGAATGCACGGTGTTTAGTATCTACACAGCGAAAAGTCCTCTCCGAGGTGGAGGTCTGTAGGAATATCACTAGTGACCTCGGGAAGATCAGGTCTTTAGAGTATGGCAGATTGGGTACAAGTAGGGCTTCTCTCCTATGGAGAGGATTTTCATTTGATGTGCCCTAGATGCTGAACCCTTTGGGGGAGGCACCTTAATTCTGGTTAGGGATAGAGTGGTAGGGTCAGTGTAGGGTCAGTGTGTAGGGACAGCTTAAACTTTAGGGGCAGCGATAGTGTGAGTCTAGGGAAAGTAGGTGAGAGATAGGTTTAAAAATGATTTGGTATCTGTTCTGCCATACTCTGATCCCGGTGGAGGGCTGGCGCATGTCACCTTTAGCTTTTTGTTTTGTTTTAGAGAAATGAGTGTATGAAGGGCTTGCAGGTAACTGAACTTGGGCCTTACAATTGTTATGTTATGTATATAGTAATGTAGTTATATGTATAGTTATGTATATAGTTATGTTTATGTTAATAAGTGTATAGTATGTGTTTAAGTAATTATGTTGTGTGGCAAACCTTTTGGTGGCATGGCTGAATAGGCCTTGCTTTTACTTTCTTGTATATATGTATATAGGGGGCTATAGAATAGGTTGGGTGGGGGAATGGGGGGTAAGAGGTGAGCTGGGTGGAGCCTTTGATGAACAATATTGGACTCCATGATGCCCGGCTCCTGGTGTGGATTATGGACTGGACTGGACATTTATACCATCTCATGGCCAGAGGGGCTGGAGGGGCTTTGGGATTAGATTGTGAAAGAGTTGTTATTGTTATTCATTTACCTGTATTTCTGTATTACCGTATATTTATGCTAACTAATGCTTAGTTACCTTTCGTTTTAGTTAAGGCAGCCGGATCTATTTGTTTAGATTTTTTTTTTATTTATTTATTTTTTATTTTATATATATATATATATATATATATATATATATATATATATATATATATTAGGAGAGGATGGGTATGAGTGTGATATCCGCTAATGATGGTGGTGAGGATGGGTGTGAGTGAGTGTGGAATCGGCTGGTGGGTGAGAGAGAGAGAGAAAGAGAGAGAGAGAAAAAGGGGAAAAAAAAAAGAAAAAAAGTGTATGTATGTTTATATGTATGTTTATATGTATGTTTATGTTTATATGGATGTTTATATGTATGTTTATATGTATGTTTATATGTATGTTTATATGTATGTTTATATGTATGTTTATGTTTATATGTATGTTTATATGTATGTTTATATGTATGTTTATGTTTATATGTATGTTTATATGTATGTTTATATGTATGTTTATGTTTATATGTATGTTTATATGTATGTTTATATGTAAGTGTTGTCTGTAATGTATCTGCTGCCTGTTAGTCAATATTTTCATTATGTCCAGGTTTGGACGGCTTTTATTTCCTATTGCCGGGTATGGCAGAGTTTTTGTTTGTGTATTTGGTGTGAGTTTGGTGTGATGTATGGTGTTGGCGTACACATAATATTTCATTAGTTTATATATACGTGTACGTAATTAGTTTTAGTTGAAACTGGACTGGCTGGTAAAAGTTTAGTTTTTGTTATAATGACAATTTGTCTTATTTTGTTTCATATTTATGGCGCATGTAAGCTGAGTTTATGTTATGTATTATTGATTATGTCTGTTATGTTTTAGATTTTTATAATGAAAAGATTTACAGGATATAACTCAGGATCAGTACAGGATAAGTAATGTAATGTATGTACACAGTGACCTCACCAGCAGAATAGTGAGTACAGCTCTGGAGTATAATACAGGATATAACTCACGATCAGTACAGGATAAGTAATGTAATGTATGTACACAGTGACCTCACCAGTAGAATAGTGAGTACAGCTCTGGAGTATAATACAGGATATAACTCAGGATCAGTACAGGATAAGTAATGTAATGTATGTACACAGTGACCTCACCAGCAGAATAGTGAGTACAGCTCTAGAGTATAATAAAGGATATAACTCAGGATCAGTACAGGATAAGTAATGTAATGTAATGTACACAGTGACCTCACCAGCAGAATAGTGAGTACAGCTCTAGAGTATAATAAAGGATATAACTCAGGATCAGTACAGGATAAGTAATGTAATGTATGTACACAGTGATCTCACCAGCAGAATAGTGAGTGCAGCTCTGGAATATAATACAGGATATAACTCAGGATCAGTACAGGATCAGTAATGTAATGTATGTACACAGTGACCTCACCAGCAGAATAGTGAGTGCAGCTCTAGAGTATAATACAGGATATAACTCAGGATCAGTACAGGATAAGTAATGCAATGTATGTACACAGTGACCCCACCAGCAGAATAGTGAGTACAGCTCTGGGGTATAATACAGGATATAACTCAGGATCAGTACAGGATAAGTAATGTAATGTATGTACACAGTGACCTCACCAGCAGAATAGTGAGTGCAGCTCTAGAGTATAATACAGGATATAACTCAGGATCAGTACAGGATAAGTAATGTAATGTATGTACACAGTGATCTCACCAGCAGAATAGTGAGTACAGCTCTGGGGTATAATACAGGATATAACTCAGGATCAGTACAGGATAAGTAATGTAATGTATGTACACAGTGACCCCACCAGCAGAATAGTGAGTGCAGCTCTGGAGTATAATACAGGATATAACTCAGGATCAGTACAGGATAAGTAATGTAATGTATGTACACAGTGACCCCACCAGCAGAATAGTGAGTACAGCTCTGGAGTATAATACAGCATCGGTAATGTATATACAGCACAATATGATATTTATGTGGCCTTTGTCCCTATAGTCCGGTGTCGCTCTCATCAATGTTGGACGAGTTATGAAAAGACATAAAAATTGCATAAGATAAAATCAATCTTCTAATCTCTGGGGATGAATCAGCTCCTGACAGTAGATTTTACAGGAGTGGGGGAGGGGCATGAGGAGCGGCAATATCATGGTGAACGCGCACCGCAGCTGTGCAAGGTTAAGGTGTTAATAAACGTATCTGGCTCTGGGAGTTGTGTCCTTGGTGACAGTGACTGAACTCTATCAGCGCATTATAGACTGACAAAGGTCACGAGATGCTTTATCTTCCCTCTTCAGATTGTATGAGGAGCAGATGAAGAGTCTCAGTGACAGAGATTACTCCTCTGCTCACACCGCCGATACTTAAAGGGACGGGAGCTGCGCAAATGTCACAGGCTGAACTGTAATGGAGACTGACCCAATACATGTATGGCCTGAGCTCCATGGATGGGGCACCTGTGGGTGCAGTTATCAGGGGGCTCTACAGGCTGGACAACTTGTTTTAAGGTCTTCCTGTCTGTACGTAATATACTGATTTAAAATCATCACCAGCATTTACTCACGATGGCCTAATAAAGAGTTAACAGTTATTTAGAATGTGTATTACACCCAAAAAAAAGGCTTCAGTCCAATCTGAAGGGGTAGTTGTTCTACATTTGTTTTTCTTTTCCAAAAGGGAGAATCGTTTCCAAGTCAGAAAAGAGAGAAGATGTACAGGGGCTATTCTGCTACCACTAGCCTCTTTATTGACTTTCAGCTAGAGTCAGTGCTGCGTGTCTAACGAGCCACAACTTTTTTGCCTTACACCCTGCGATAGGGAATCGTAGTGCAACTAATACAAGTTCAAGGCTAGTACGAGCTTGGGTCAGGCTAGAGAAGCAGCTCTTGTGAGTGTTTCCCTATCAGCAAGCCTGCTGTGCAGATGGTTAATCTCTGACAGAGAACTTTAAAGGAGATCTGCGGTGTAGAACACTTATCTGATCACAGGGGGGTCTGAATTCTGGGTTCTCTACCCCCCCGCAATCTCTAGTACGAGGTCCAGGCACTGCCGCGGCTGTGCACGGCTAATGTGCATGTCGTCGACCTCAATGAGGTCCAAGACATGCCCTCCCCCATACAGCTCTATGGAAGAGGCTGCGCCGGACATGCCTCCTGCACAGGAGAGCCGCGGCAGAGCCAGAGACTGTACTGGAGATTGCAGGGGGTCCCACCGTTCGGCCCCCTCGTGATCCTGCAGATAGAGGATAAGTGTTATACACCACAGATCTCCTTTAGTGCTTTTTAAGTTGCCAACTAATACATGTCAGCTTTGGGTTGGTCACGTTAAACCACAGAACTGTGTGGCATTAGGGAGGAGTGTTTTATCCAAGAATGGTGGAGATGTAGTTGTTCTAAAGTTGTCTTTTTGCCCCATAACAGAGAATAATTTAAAAGACAGAGAGATAGAAGCTGTACAAGGGCTCTTCTGCTTACTCCTGAAAGCTTTCCGGGCGTTTGCTGACATCTGTGCTACCGACTTGCCTTTCACCCTGTGATAGGGAATCATAGTGCAACTAACCACTGGTGGATAATGTAAAAGTGTATGAGAAGTGGGTCACATGACCTTCCCTCAGACAAACTGTCGGATGTAAACTTATAGAATGTTCTAAGAGAGAAGTCTTCAAGTTCAATCCTTTGTCCCCAGAGGAACCAGTCCATACTAGTCAGTGTCCTAGGAAGTAAGAGGAGGTCTAGTCAAGTGAGGAGCTCTTGCTTCGTGCCAGCAAGCCTGTTGTGCAGATGTTTTCCTAGTCCGGACTCTGCCAGAGAACTTTAATCCTATTCCAGATGCTAAATAAGTTGTCATCTCTTGGTTGGTCACAGTGTCTTTAAAGGGGTACTCTGCCGGAAAACATCTTATTCCCTTTCCAAAGTATAGGGAAGATGTCTGATCACAACCACCTCGGGGCCAGCAGGGGCAGAATCCAGAAGACGGGAGCTTGGAGCTTCCATGTTTGTGACGTCACGCCACGCCCCCTGCATTCATGTCTATGGGAGGGGGCATGACCGCTAGTATGTAGCTTTCTTCTCCAAAAGGGAGAGCAACTAACTATAAGTGGAGTTATATATATATATATATATATATATATATATATATATATATATATATGTGATGGGGCACTAGTATGTTGGTTCAGGGTGGTTAAATGCATCACCTTCTGACGCCAGGGCACCGTGAACCGACATGGTCCGAGGTTAGGATAGCTTCTCCTGGGCAAGGCGCAGGATAAGATATACACTGATGCCAGGTTACAGTTATGCCATGAATTTTTTGCCCTACACCCTGTGATAGGGAATCATTGTGCAACTAACTGTAAGTGAAGTTTTCTATATATATGTGATGGCGCACTAGTGCTTCCGTGTGTGATGCAAGATGTTGGTTCAGGGTGGTTAGATGCATCACTTTGTGACGCCAGGGCACCGTGAACTGACATGGTCCGAGGTTAGGATAGCTTCTCCTGGGCCAGGCGCTGGATAAGAAATACACTGATGCCAGGTTACGGATAACTGCGTTTACTGAGGCAGGAGAAGATGTTACAATCCTCACAGCGCAGATTAGAGGAGAGGGGATGCAGAGTAACCCTTGGGTGCCCTGCAACTTGCTGTGACTTGTAGTCTTTTACTTGGGACTTTAGACTCAAGGCTAAGGCCTCACACGCTGACTAGGGTTCTGATAGTGTCCAATTAACGCTACACCACCTAGGTATGAACTATCCCTGTGTGGCCTGTTTACTCACCGGGTATTATGCTCACAATAAGGAATAGTGATACAGTGAAAAACAATATAAGATAACAGGCAAAGACCATAACAAATATTAAAGCATCACCTGAGCAGCAGGGCCTGGCGCCGACACCTGAAGCAACGTTTACCTGACAGGATGCACTCTGGTACTGGGACACCACATATAAACCACAGTGAACCAGTGACAGCCCCTCTCAGTAGAGTGTACCTTAACAGGAATATGTATATTCTAGAGCAACACTTAAAGGGGTATTCCTGCCAAATACATCTTATCCCCTGTGCAAAGGATAGGGGATAAGAGGACTTACTGCGGGGGGGCCGACACTGGGACCCCCCGCGATCTCTGTGCAGCACCCGCATTGTGTGCAAGGCTGCGTCTCCGGTCTCCAAAACCTCTTTGTTTCCGGCACTAAAGACGTTACACCCCCTCCCATAGACATGAATGCAGGGGGTGTGGCGCGACGGCCCAAAGGAGCCAGTTCCGAAAACAAAGAGGTCGGCTCATTTTTGCCCCATATATGGTTGTGGTGTCCCGGTACCGTATTTCATACTGTACCTTTGTAGAGGTCCCCATAGTCAGAGTCCCTAGGAATGTCGGGGTCCCTCTTTTATAGTTATCCCCTTGTCACCCCTCAGTTAATTTATATTTGTATAGGAATAAATGTAAAGGAATAAAAGTATAAATATGTATATATTCAATTGCCTACCTGTTCAGCGTAGCAGGACCTGCGGGTCATGTGATTAGGTTTAGAACTCTATGGTTTTGCTGCAGGACCTTTGGAGGTTCCCATGACGTATTCACCCACAATGCACTGTAACGGTGAGTGACAGTTGTTATGGGCCAATCCAAAATGGCCGTCCCCTGCCCATATAAGGGACCTGCGCCATCTTGATCCCTCTCTTGGGTTGTTGACTCTGGAAGAGGTAGGACGTCCGCAGATAACAAGACGATTTACTAGGCCAAAGCCTTGCGGCCTCGGCCTCTAACATAGCGGATAGACTAAGCAATTCCCCGCTACTCACCGCAAGATCACTGGACCTAAACGCACCCCTAAATCCAGCGGATCTCTGCTGTACAATCCTTAAGAAGCTAAATTGATCTTCTCTGATCCCAACCGACTGTCAATCACTGCTCAGCTATATCTATAGAGACTGTTATCTGGACTGTTACTATTACTACATGTACAGAAATTCTTCAGTAAAAGTTCCCGCAAGTTTTCAGTTAACAGCGGTTGTGGACAATCCTTTATTTCTGCATCACCTATTGCTCTTGGGAAGGGTGGCAATAGGCCTATCAAGATTACAGTATTTAACCCTCACCCTGGCGTCACGAGTGACTAGGTTTAACAGCGCCCTTAACTATCCCGAACAGCAACGCCCTAACTACCCTACACCCCACAAGGCTTTATCCCCCAAGGTTACCACATGGTTCTCTAACCAGAAGCTATACCAAGGTATACTATAGTTTTAGGTCTGGTGAGAAAACCGCTTACGGGGCAAAAATGAGCCGAATTGATTCAGCGTGTGACTCCGGACGTCTCATTGAAGGGAATGGGGTTCCAGCCGGATCTGGCTGGGATACGGGAGCGGACAGTTTTCGCTCCTCCCAACCGGATCCGGCGCCCATATACTACAAACGTAGTGTGAACCGGCCCTTAGCCAGACCATAAAACTACAGGGATAGCAAAAGATTTTGCTAGGTGCACTACAACTCCCAGCTGGTCCTGCAGTACTACTCCCATCCTCCTTGTGGACACCGCACAGGAATCTCTAGATGGTTGGCAAACATGCCTACAGATGCCCTCACGTCTGGCCTGTCAGTAATAATGTGTGCGGTCTCCAAAAGGGTTTCTTCACATCGAAATCTGGGAGCGGAGATTCCATCCCCCACCAAACTACATGGATGGAGAACCATGTGACCCGACACCGCCATCATTGACAGGAATGTAGGGCTTGAAGACTTTGGCAGCTATCTCTATGGGATCGGGATATATAGTAGTTATACACCTCCCCTCCAGCTCTATCTGTATACTGCTGCTATCTCTATGGGATCAGGATATATAGTAGTTATACACCTCTCCTCCAGCTCTATCTGTATACTGCTGCTATCTCTCTGGGATCAGGATATATAGTAGTTATACACCTCCCCTCCAGCTCTATCTGTATACTGCTGCTATCTCTAGGGGATCAGGATATATAGTAGTTATAAACCTCTCCTCCAGCTCTATCTGTATACTGCTGCTATCTCTCTGGGATCAGGATATATAGTAGTTATACACCTCCCCTCCAGCTCTATCTGTATACTGCTGCTATCTCTCTGGGATCAGGATATATAGTAGTTATACACCTCCCCTCCAGCTCTATCTGTATACTGCTGCTATCTCTATGGGATCAGGATATATAGTAGTTATACACCTCTCCTCCAGCTCTATCTGTATACTGCTGCTATCTCTCTGGGATCAGGATATATAGTAGTTATACACCTCCCCTCCAGCTCTATCTGTATACTGCTGCTATCTCTAGGGGATCAGGATATATAGTAGTTATACACCTCTCCTCCAGCTCTATCTGTATACTGCTGCTATCTCTCTGGGATCAGGATATATAGTAGTTATACACCTCCCCTCCAGCTCTATCTGTATACTGCTGCTATCTCTCTGGGATCAGGATATATAGTAGTTATACACCTCCCCTCCAGCTCTATCTGTATACTGCTGCTATCTCTATGGGATCAGGATATATAGTAGTTATACACCTCTCCTCCAGCTCTATCTGTATACTGCTGCTATCTCTATGGCTCAGGATACATAGTAGTTATACACCTCTCCTCCAGCTCTATCTGTATACTGCTGCTATCTCTATGGGATCAGGATATATAGTAGTTATACACCTCTCCTCCTGCTCTATCTGTATACTGCTGCTATCTCTATGGGATCAGGATATATAGTAGTTATACACCTCCCCTCCAGCTCTATCTGTATACTGCTGCTATCTCTATGGGATCAGGATATATAGTAGTTATACACCTCTCCTCCAGCTCTATCTGTATACTGCTGCTATCTCTATGGCTCAGGATACATAGTAGTTATACACCTCTCCTCCAGCTCTATCTGTATACTGCTGCTATCTCTATGGGATCAGGATATATAGTAGTTATACACCTCTCCTCCTGCTCTATCTGTATACTGCTGCTATCTCTATGGCTCAGGATACATAGTAGTTATACACCTCTCCTCCAGCTCTATCTGTATACTGCTGCTATCTCTATGGGATCAGGATATATAGTAGTTATACACCTCCCCTCCAGCTCTATCTGTATACTGCTGCTATCTCTATGGCTCAGGATACATAGTAGTTATACACCTCTCCTCCAGCTCTATCTGTATACTGCTGCTATCTCTATGGGATCAGGATATATAGTAGTTATACACCTCCTCCAGCTCTATCTGTATACTGCTGCCATCTCTATGGGATCAGGATATATAGTAGTTATACACCTCTCCTCCAGCTCTATCTGTATACTGCTGCTATCTCTATGGGATCAGGATATATAGTAGTTATACACCTCTCCTCCAGCTCTATCTGTATACTGCTGCTATCTCTATGGGATCAGGATATATAGTAGTTATACCCCTCCAGCTCTATCTGTATACTGCTGCTATCTCTATGGGATCAGGATATATAGTAGTTATACACCTCTCCTCCTGCTCTATCTGTATACTGCTGCTATCTCTATGGGATCAGGATATATAGTAGTTATACACCTCTCCTCCTGCTCTATCTGTATACTGCTGCTATCTCTATGGGATCAGGATATATAGTAGTTATACACCTCTCCTCCTGCTCTATCTGTATACTGCTGCTATCTCTATGGGATCAGGATATATAGTAGTTATACACCTCTCCCCTCCAGCTCTATCTGTATACTGCTGCTATCTCTATGGGATCAGGATATATAGTAGTTATACACCTCTCCTCCTGCTCTATCTGTATACTGCTGCTATCTCTATGGGATCAGGATATATAGTAGTTATACACCTCCCCTCCAGCTCTATCTGTATACTGCTGCTATCTCTATGGGATCAGGATATATAGTAGTTATACACCTCTCCCCTCCAGCTCTATCTGTATACTGCTGCTATCTCTATGGGATCAGGATATATAGTAGTTATACACCTCTCCTCCTGCTCTATCTGTATACTGCTGCTATCTCTATGGGATCAGGATATATAGTAGTTATACACCTCCCCTCCAGCTCTATCTGTATACTGCTGCTATCTCTATGGGATCAGGATATATAGTAGTTATACACCTCTCCCCTCCAGCTCTATCTGTATACTGCTGCTATCTCTATGGGATCAGGATATATAGTAGTTATACACCTCTCCTCCTGCTCTATCTGTATACTGCTGCTATCTCTATGGGATCAGGATATATAGTAGTTATACACCTCTCCCCTCCAGCTCTATCTGTATACTGCTGCTATCTCTATGGGATCAGGATATATAGTAGTTATACACCTCTCCTCCTGCTCTATCTGTATACTGCTGCTATCTCTATGGGATCAGGATATATAGTAGTTATACACCTCCCCTCCAGCTCTATCTGTATACTGCTGCTATCTCTATGGGATCAGGATATATAGTAGTTATACACCTCTCCCCTCCAGCTCTATCTGTATACTGCTGCTATCTCTATTGGATCAGGATATATAGTAGTTATACACCTCTCCTCCTGCTCTATCTGTATACTGCTGCTATCTCTATGGGATCAGGATATATAGTAGTTATACACCTCCCCTCCAGCTCTATCTGTATACTGCTGCTATCTCTATGGGATCAGGATATATAGTAGTTATACACCTCTCCCCTCCAGCTCTATCTGTATACTGCTGCTATCTCTATGGGATCAGGATATATAGTAGTTATACACCTCTCCTCCTGCTCTATCTGTATACTGCTGCTATCTCTATGGGATCAGGATATATAGTAGTTATACACCTCTCCTCCTGCTCTATCTGTATACTGCTGCTATCTCTATGGGATCAGGATATATAGTAGTTATACACCTCCCCTCCAGCTCTATCTGCATATTACCTGTTTTGCTTTGACTTTCCCCATATCATGGCTTACGTGGAATTTTGCAAACGTGTATTTTTTTTCATCAAGTAAAACTTTTATAAAATACCTCAATTATTATTATAAATCAAATTACTTTTACCTAACGGCAAAGACTTTAAAAAACGCACTGTGAGAATAATAAGGCATGAACGCTGCATGTGGTGTAAATTAATCCCAATTCACGTATGAGTCTGCGTTCTTGTGGATGACCTCCAGCACCAGGAGCCACATCAGCAAAAAGAGGTAAGCAAAACGCATGTGTGGTGGCCCAGTACAGGACGGTGCTTCCCCTACCTTTCCTGCCCTGTCAGGCAGTGTCCCTCAGTGTCCCCAGTGCCCCCTGCAGTTGTTTCCCCCATGTAAATATGTTGTGTATAATATTATGTGTTGTGTCTTATACCATGTGATTGTTACCCAGGAGGTACCAGTGACCAGCTGACCCCAAGGGTGACCTATGGGCTCCGGGATTGTCTCCCCCATATAAACCATGGGTGGAGCCAGGGCCGGTTTTAGGCTTAGCGTGGCCCTGGGCAAAATCAAAAGTGGGGCCCCAAAATTCGTAATAGTGCACTAACCAGATTTGCACATTTTTGGTCATTTGAAATACCATAAAAAACTACTACAAATCACAGCGCATAAAATGACCCTCATTCATCTCCATATACAGAAAAATAAAAGAGTTATAGGGATCAGATAGATTAAAATTTTATATTTTTGTACAGTTCCCCCACATTAGGTTAGCAGTATAGTTCCCCACATTAGGTTGGCAGTATAGTTCCCCCACATTAGGTTGGCAGTATAGTTCCCCCACATTAGGTTGGGAGTATAGTTCCCCCACATTAGGTTGTAGTTCCCCCACATTAGTTGACAGTACAGTTCCCCCACATTAGGTTAGCAGTATAGTTCCCCCACATTAGGTTGGCAGTATAGTTCCCCCACATTAGGTTGGCAGTATAGTTCCCCCACATTAGGTTGTAGTTCCCCCACATTAGTTGACAGTACAGTTCCCCCCCACATTAGTTGACAGTACAGTTCCCCCCCACACACACACACATTAGGTAGGCAGTATAGTTCCACCACATTAGGTTGGCAGTATTGTTCCCCCACATTAGGTTGTAGTTCCCCCACATTAGTTGACAGTACACTTCCCACCCACATTAGGTTGGCAGTATAATTCCCCCCACAGTAGGTTGGCAGTATAGTTCCCCACATTAGGTTGACAGTATGTTCCCCCACATTAGTTGGCAGTATAGTTCCCCCACAGTAGGTTGGCAGTATAGTTCCCCCACATTAGGTTGACAGTATGTTCCCCCACATTTGGTTGGCAGTATAGTTCCCCCACATTAGGTGCAGTATAGTTCCCCCACATTAGGTGCAGTATAGTTCCCCACATTTGGTTGGCAGTATAGTTCCCCCACATTAGGTTGGCAGTATAGTTCCCCCACATTAGGTTGTAGTTCCCCCACATTAGTTGACAGTACAGTTCCCCCACATTAGGTTAGCAGTATAGTTCCCCCACATTAGGTTGGCAGTATAGTTCCCCCACATTAGGTTGGCAGCATTGTTCCACCACATTAGGTTGGCAGTATTGTTCCCCACATTAGGTTGTAGTTCCCCCACATTAGTTGACAGTACAGTTCCCCCCCACATTAGATTGGCAGTATAGTTCCCCCACATTAGGTTGGCAGTATAATTCCCCCACAGTAGGTTGGCAGTATAGTTCCCCACATTAGGTTGGCAGTATAGTTCCCCCACAGTAGGTTGGCAGTATAGTTCCCCCACATTAGGTTGACAGTATGTTCCCCCACATTTGGTTGGCAGTATAGTTCCCCCACATTAGGTGCAGTACAGTTCCCCCACAAGACATACAGCCTTCAGCCAAATAGAGTGTATGGCTGGAGGCTGTATGTCTGTTTACGGCCCCATTTCAGTGCTCCGTCCACTGCTCCTCCGGTCAGGGGTCACGATCTACTACTATGGCCCATAGGCCATAGCAGTAGGTCCCAGGACCGGAGGAGCGGTGGTTGGAGCACCGAAGCTGACATGCCGCTGGTGACATACCATGCTGGCCAGTGCGCATCCTCCTCCTCGATGCTCTGATGCTCTGCTCCTCCATTTCTATGGGCGCACGTACGGTACGTCAGTGTCCTCCCTGCGAGCGCTACCTCCCGGCGGCCCCTGCTTATTAAAGATAACATGGGGCTGCAGAAAGGTAACCGGGACATCCTTGTGTCCTCAAAAGATCTTTGAGGACACAGGGATGTCCCAAATGTGGCAGTGGCAGACCCCCCCCCCTCCTCCAGATCTGCCACTGAGCAGCCCCCAGGGGGATGGGGGCCCAGGGCAATTGCCCCGTTTGCCCCACCTTAATGCCGGCCCTGGGTGGAGCTAGCTTCTCTCTCTTGTTCCTGAGGTCCAGTGCAGTCGAGTCCTGCAGCCACAAGTCAGGTGCAAAGTAACCTAAAGTCACAGTCCTGTCAGGCAAGTCTTCTGTCTATCCAGCATGGCCTGCACTAAATTTTCCTGTCTACTACAAGTCCCAGCAAACCTGCAAGGTCTCCGTGTCACTGGTCACCCCCTTGGGCCCCTGCTGTTCTGCATAGACTGTAACATCTGTCTACCCTCAGTAAAGCTACCGTTGTCCGTAACTTGACGTCGGTGTCTTTATTGCCCCCGTGCCTAGCCCAGGATCCAGCGGTATACCTTTGGGTGGTTAAGGCTGAACCATGCCCTGGTGTCACGAACACAAGGAGTTAATCCCATCTGCCCTTAGGGCAACAACATCAGCCCTGCCCCACACACCCCGCCGCCATTACTCCACATACACAAGAACCTCCACAGTATTCAGTAATAATTCCCTATGCTGCACTTTTAGTATTAATGTATATACTAAGTGCCCCTAATACACAGTGCGAACAGGACTCTGCGGCTTCTGCTGCCAATACGCAGTATTAGAGAATAAACATCCTGAAAATTGTCTCTTTGTGCGCGGTTTGTGTGACCGCGGCTGATATTCTCTCATGAGCGATATCTTAATAACCAGATCGGGAGATTTTCTATGGTCGACTCGTTCTCCGAGATTATTTCTCCAACACTGGAAAACTAATCAAATACTGAGCATCGGCCCCGAGAGGAATGAGAGAAAGGAATCCGCCAGATTAGACAGTGATCTTATGTAGACACATGGGGGCGCTCCGCACTGTCCGGCATATAGTAGGCTTCACCAATGGCTACATGCACCACCGGACTTCGAGCTGTGACACACAGGGCTGGTGCAAGGATTTTCGCACCCTAGGCAAAAGGTAATTTTGCCGCCACTTGACCCTGCCCATTGGCTCCACCCTTTGACACTCCCACCTTACTACTGGGGTGACACACTGTAACAAACCTCCTCCTCATGTTATCTCCTTACTACTGGGGTGACACACTGTAACAAACCTCCTCCTCATGTTATCTCCTTACTACT
Source organism: Hyla sarda (assembly GCF_029499605.1). Classification (NCBI taxonomy): domain Eukaryota; kingdom Metazoa; phylum Chordata; class Amphibia; order Anura; family Hylidae; genus Hyla; species Hyla sarda. The sequence goes on along the minus strand of NC_079191.1, from coordinate 445,514,564 downwards.
GGGGTGACACACTGTAACAAACCTCCTCCTCATGTAATCTGCTTACTACTGGGGTGACACACTGTAACAAACCCCCTCCCCATGTAATCTCCTTACTACTGGGGTGACACACTGTAACAAACCTCCTCCTCATGTAATCTCCTTACTACTGGGGTGACACACTGTAAACAACCCTCCTCCTCATGTAATCTCCTTAAAACTGGGTGACACACTGTAACAAACCCCCTCCTCATGTAATCTCCTTACTACTGGGGTGATACACTGTAACAAACTTCCTCCTCATGTAATCTCCTTACTACTGGGGTGACACACTGTAACAAACCTCCTCCACATGTAATCTCCTTACTACTGGGGTGACACACTGTAACAAACCTCCTCCTAATGTAATCTCCTTACTACTGGGGTGACCCACTGTAACAAACCTCCTCCTCATGTAATCTCCTTACTACTGGGGTGACACACTGTAACAAACCTCCTCCTAATGTAATCTCCTTACTACTGGGGTGACACACTGTAACAAACCTCCTCCTCATGTAATCTCCTTACTACTGGGGTGACACACCGTAACAAACCTCCACCTCATGTTATCTCCTTACTACTGGGATGACACACTGTAACAAACCTCCTCCTCATGTAATCTCCTTACTACTGGGGTGACACACTGTAACAAACCTCCTCTTCGTGTAATCTCCTTACTACTGGGATGACACACTGTAACAAACCTCTTCCTCATGTAATCTCCTTACTACTGGGGTGACACACTGTAACAAACCTCCTCCTCATGTAATCTCCTTACCACTGGGGTGACACACTGTAACAAACCTCCTCCTCATGTAATCTCCTTACTACTGGGGTGACACACTGTAACAAACCTCCTCCTCATGTAATCTCCATACTACTGGGGTGACACACTATAACAAACCTCCTCCTCATGTAATCTCCTTACTACTGGGGTGACACACTGTAACAAACCTCCTCCTCATGTAATCTCCTTACTACCGGGGTGACACACCGTGACAAACCTCCTCCTCATGTAATCTCCTTACTACTAGGTTGACACACTGTAACAAACCTCCTACTCATGTACAGTATAATCAAATACTAATCCATATAAAAAATAACTGATGTACATAAAAAGATAAAGTACAAATATAAATACAAATTTTTGTACAAAGTACTCAATACTAGGTGCAGCACTTCAGTAAGCATCTTAAAGGGGAATACGCCATCTGTCTCATAAAGTGACAGCGCACTCAAAAATCTTTGGAATTTCAGAACCCAGCACCACAGATCAACCGGGCACCAGCGCCCCCTCATCTCCAGCAGCAAGGTCGTCACCTGCTCCAGCAGCCAGGATCCTGCCCCCCTGCCTGCAATCAACATCAACAGTCCTGGTGTTCCAGCATCTGCACCGGTATTCATGGGGAACCCTGTCCACCCTACCTACAATGGAGACCCCTTTACCTTGAGGGATTTCAAAGAAAGGATCCAGAGTTTGTTTGTCTTTTACTCTTTCCCTTCTAACCAACAGGTGCAATTGCTCACAGGACAACTCCAGGGATCGGCACTAGAGGAAGTCCGCACCTGGCCCGCCTCAGAGAAGGCGACTGTAGAGCAGATCTTTGAAGGACTGTACCAGGTATTCGAGTCACATTCTCCATCAGAGATACGTCTCCGGCTGTATGACAGGCGACAAAAGCAAGGTGAGACCTTGAGAGCATATGCCGTAGCCCTACAGAATGCCCTAGAGACTGTCCAAAAACTAGATGGTATAACTCCTGAGCAGGGCAACAAGGTGTTAATGGACAGATTTATTGATGGAGCCCATAAAAAGTGGGACAAAGCCCAACTGAGAATGTTAGCGGTCCAAAACCCCAACATGTCATTCCCCGCTTTCAAAAGACTGGCTATCCAAGTTAGAGGAAGTTTGTGTGCCCCTTACAACCTGTTCCAGAGCCACTAGGGGCGGTAGCCAGACCTATACCACCTCCTTCACCAGCCCCCGCCCCAGTGTCCTCTACTTTGTCAGTCACCGCAGCCTCAGACTTACAGACTGTTAGGCAGGACATTGAACACAGGAAGTTGAACAATGTCACACATAAGGACGCTTATCCTCTACCCAGAATTGAAGAGTCACTCACAGCCCTCGGTCAGCTGCTTACTTCTACACCCTGGACTTAACCAGTGGAGATTGGCAAGTGCCCATCGCCGTGGAGGATCGGGAGAAGACCGCCTTTGTGACACCTATGGGACTGTTCAAGTTTAAAAGTATGCCGATTGGGCTGTGTAATGCCCCTGCTACGTCCCCAGTGTCTGATGGAAAGATGCCTGCGTCTTCTGAATTTTCAAAGTTGTACATGGACGATGTCATTGTGTATTCCAAGTCCTAACAGGAACACCTCAGTCCTCTGTCAGACGTCTTCCAAGTCTTGATCAAGCATGGGCTGAAGATCAAGCCGTCAAAGTGTCACTTGCTCAAGCCTCAGGTCCATTATTTGGGTCATGTTGTCAGTGCAGAGGGAGTCCAGCCCAATCCTGAAAAAGGGGAAGCTGTCAAGAACTGGCCTACCCCATGCACGGTGAAAGATGTCAGGAGCTTTCTGGGATTTGCCGGCTACTACCGCCGCTTCATTCCCCACTTCGTCCAGATTGCAGAACCCCTCACAGCTCTCTTACGGGGTACGGCAAAGGAGAACTACAATGGAAAACTACTTATTGAATGGGATGAAGAGCAAAAGACAGCATTCTGAGCTCTTAAGCATCTGCAGAACCCCCCAACTTGGTGTATTCAGACTATAGTCAGCCTTTCCGGCTGTATACTGAGCCAGTTTTGAGGGTCTGGAAGCTGCCCTGTCCCAAGTCCAGGAAGGACAAGAGCAGGTAATTGCCTACACCAAGCAACCTGCAAGGAGCATAGAAGAAGGATGTCAATTACAGCTCATTCAAGTTGGAACTTCTCACCCTGGTGTGGGCCGTGACCAAAAAGTTCAAAGACTATTTGCTGCCACGCCATTTACTGTCTACAAGGACAATATTCCGTTGGCCCACCTAAACACTGCCAAGTTGGGTGCCATTGAGCAGCGATGGGCTTCATGACTAGCCAATTACCGTTTTACCATGAAGTACAGAAGCGGCAAGTCAAATGTCAATGCCGATGTACTGTCCTGGATGACCCCTGGCGAAGAACCGCCTGTCAAAGACGTGTGGGAAGACGTGGAGATGCTCACAGTTTATCAGCGGTTTGTGAACCAGAATGTTGTGACCGCCCTCATGGACAATTAACCCAGGTCAGAAAAGGTTAAGGAAGACCTATATACCTGGAAGACTCTTCAAGACGAAAGTTGAGTCATGGGGAATCTGTTGGACTACCTTCTGGTGAAAAAGGTACCAATCTAAGCCGTGCCCAATGTGACTACAAGTTGAAACATCTGTGGCGACAGTTTGTACACAAGGGACTGTTGTACCGAAATTCCTTGGATCCGGTCTCTGATGATCGACTTCATCAGATTCTGGTTCCCCAAAGAGACGCGGCGATGGTCCTCAACGCATAACATGATCAGTCGGGACACTTTGGAGTCTACAAGACCAAGGCTACTGTCAGGCGAAGATCCTATTGGATCGGAATGTGGAGCGACATTGAGAAGTGGTGCAGTGAATGTGCTGTCTGTAACATCACCAAGAACGTGCGCAAGGATGCAAGAGCATCCCTCCATTCCATCCAGAGTGAAAGGCCTAGCCAGTTGGTTGCACTAGACCATGGGGGACATTTACTAATCTAGTCTATTCTGGGTATGCTTATAGACCAGCGTATGTGGTAGTCTCCTGTCTATTGTGCTCCTAATTTATCAAAGGTCTCACAGCCCTTGACAAAATTCTGTGCTCAGACTTCAGGGTCAACAGCTTAAACTGCATTTAGACCTGCTCCAACATGGTCTGACATTTCAGCGTATTTTGGGCAGATGCGACTTGTCACACAAAAGTTGCACTTGATAAATTCAGCACCAATGCATTTTCCAATGCATTTCCGTCTAAAATAGACTTGCATGCATCATGTTCTAAAAATCCTCTACAGCAAAAGTCGCAGAAAAGTCGCACATATTTAGACTGAAACTTTCTGTGCGACAAATTTAGACAGGAAAAACAGTCTAAATCCTTTGATAAATCTCCCCCCATGTCTCCTACCAAGTCTGTATACACTTATGCTCTCACCATTGTGGATCACTACTCCAAATGGGTTGTTGTACCCGTTAAAGACCTGACAGCCAAGACAGCGGCCCAGATGTTGTGCTCCAATTGGGTGCGAACCCTTGGGTGTCTGGAGTCTGTCCTAACGGACCGTATAACGCCCTTCGAGGCCCAACTCTTCCCAGAGCTGTGTCAATTCCATGCCTGCAAAAAACTCCAGACTGCTGCTTACCACCCGCAGAGGAACGGGCTCTGTGAGTGCATCAATCAAATCTTTATCCACATGTTGCCAGCAGCCTCTGTGTCCAGACAGGAAGAGTGGCCCCTACTACTGCCTGGACTATTGGAGATCTATAATAACACAGTCCATTGTTCTACGGGGTACAGCACTTTCTATAGTATTTGATGATGGGGCAACATGGACAGCTGCCTAAAGACGGAACATTTGGGCTCCATGCCCCGTTCAACAACTCTCCGCAAGCCTCCCTGGAGTGGGTCTCTGACCACCAGAGAAGAATCCAAGCGGCTAAAGAATTTGTGAGCAAGAAGATGGGCAAGGCCCAGCAGAAACTACAGGAGGATTATAACATCATGCTTCTGCCAAACCACTTCAACTGTGGAAGTTTCCAAGGACCCACAAGGTAGACTCTTTCTGGGAGACAGAACCGTACCCTATCCGGAATCTGATGTATACGAAGTACAAAAGCCTGTGTACGAGCAGCAAGTTATGTCTGAAAGAAGATCTACCAGTGCTTCCAACACCGCCCCCTCCAGTAGTTGTGAGAGAGTACGTCCCTGGCGAGGTAATCCACCCATCTATGGATTTCCCCATGTTTTCTCTGAATCAGCCTGCGATCTTCTGTTTCTCACCAACCCCAAGGCTGGTGCAACCCACACTAGTCTCCATGCCAGCCCCAGTCTTGTCACCATTGGCTCCAGCCTATACACCAGTCTCCAGAGTGCCAACCCTGTCACCAGCCTCTCCAGCACAGCTGCCTGCGACTCCGGTTCCAGCCAGTCCTGAACTCATACCAGTCCCTTAGTTGGCTGAGGAAGAGCCAGCCGCAGCTCCGGAAGTTCCAAGAGCTCCAGAAGATGCAAGAGTTCCAGACTCTCCAGAGGTGGTGTTGTTCAGATCCCAAAGGTCAACGCAAGGACAACTACCAGCTAGGTACGGAGAGTAAGTCCCAGTACCATGTACAGAATTGTCAGTATAATACCTAGTCTAATTCAGCCAGTCAGAATAAGCTAGTCAGAATACTTAGTTAGGACTGTATCTAACATGTACATTTCCAGTCCATAATGTCAGAATCTTTATGTGTCTAACATTTTTCCTGTCCCCGTGTACAGGGTGGTCTCATGGCCAGAGGGTTCCCCTGCAACTTAAAGGGTTACTCCACTCCCCAGCATCCGGAACATTGAGTTCCTGAACGCTGTGTGCGGGCTTCTGTGTTCACGCCTGCCCCTTCGTTACCTCACGCCCCATCATGTGATGTCACCTCCCGCCCCCTCAATGCAAGTCTATGGGAGGGGGCGTGACAGCCATCGTGCCCCCTTCCCATAGACTTTCATTGATGGGGCATGCCATGACATCACAAGGGGGTGGGCCTGAACACGGAAACCCGCAAACAGCGTCCAGGAACTCAATGTTCCGGTGTTAGGTGGAATTTTGCGGACGCTGGGGAGTGGAGTAACCCTTTAAGTAAAGCACGTAGGGAGACAGAAAAGCTGTACGTAAGGTAACAGTGGTATGCTGTATAGTAGTATGATGAATTAAACATGTATAGGTTTCTGGGGAGAAGTGTTTAGTACCGAAGGGCCCCAGTAGCTAGGCAGTGTTTTCCAACCTTTTTCGACTCAGGAAACCCCTCGGAAAAATTTCTGCGGAGAACCCCTACTGAATTTGCCGAGCAAAAAAATAAAAAAATAAAAGAAGCCACTATGTAGATTACAGTGCTGCTTTATACAGCAACTCACAAGTGACATCTTCTAAAATCAGTGTCGTTCCCTTCTCTTCTCCCCCTGGTCCGGGCCATCATGATGATTTCTTCCAGCCACAATTCTTCACCGTTAAACCTGCAAAACAAACCTATTAGGCTTTAGTGATGAGCAGCAGGGGCCATATTCAAATTTGTGATATTTTGCGTATATATGGATGAATATTCGTCCTATATTCACAAATTATTTCCCATGCGAAATTTGTGCGCATGGGCGATTAAATCTTTCAACTCACTACTTTCCTATTGGTTGCTAGGGATGTTGCTAACCTCTGACAACTGTATTTGCATCCTTCTCATTGGCCCACAAGCTAAAAGAAGGGAGGGATCAGGGTCCTCTGCCGATATTCGTGAATATTCGCATATACGAAATATTCACGCTCCACACCGACTCACACAGTAAATAATTTTGGACCACAAGCTGGAAGCAGGGAGGGATGATCATTGTGATGTGTGCTGTGGAAAAATAAAAACTAATATTCATCATAAAGAATATATATCACTATATTCTAAACAAGTGCCGATATTTGCGGTAAAAATTAGCAATTCGAATATTCGCACTCAACACTATTAGGCTCCGCACTTTTTCAACATCAGCCTCCAGATTCCCCTTTTACAAGTGAGGAGGAATACAGGGGTGTATAGATGAAAAGGGGTAACAGAGAGGTGCAGAAACGTGTACATGGGTGACAGGTGTGTAGAGGAGTGTACATGGGTGACAGGTGTGTAGAGGAGTGTACATGGGTGACAGGTGTGTAGAGGAGTGTACATGGGTAACAGAGGGGTGTTGGGGGTGTAGAGGAGTGTATATGAGTGACAGAGGGGCTTCAGGGGGTGACAGAGGGGTGTACATGGGTGACAGGGGGGTTTCGGGGGTGACAGAGGGGTATAGGGTGTGACAGAGGGGTGTACATGGGTGACAGATGGTTGTAGAAGAGTGTACAAGGGTGACAAATGGTTGGAGAAGAGTGTACATGGGTGACAGATGGTTGTAGAAGAGTGTACATGGGTGACAGGGGGCGTAGGGGGTGACAGAGGAGTGTAGGGTGTGACAGATGGTTGTAGAAGAGTGTACATGGGTGACAAATGGTTGGAGAAGAGTGTACATGGGTGACAGATGGTTGTAGAAGACTGTACATGGGTGACAGAGGGGTGTAGGGTGTGACAGAGGGGTGTACAGGGGTGACAGATGGTTGTAGAAGAGTGTACATAGGTGACGGGGGCGTAGGGGGTGACAGAGGGGTATACATGGGTAAAAGAGGGTTGTTGGGGGTGTAGAGTAGTGTACATGGGTGATAGAGGGGTGTAGGGTTTGACAGGGGTGTACATGGGTGACAGATGGTTGTAGAAGAGTGTACATGGGTGACAGGGGGCGTAGGGGGTAACAGAGGGGTGGACTGGAGTAATAAGTTGCTAGGGGTGGACAGGGGTGACAAAGGGTGAATAGTGGGGGTTGGACATTGATGATGGGGGGTAGACTGGGGGGTGGTCAGAGGGGTGGTGAACATGGGTGACAGGGGCGGACAAGGTGGACATGGATAACAGAAAAGTGGACAAGGGTGAAAGGGGGTAACAGAAGGCTGAAAAAGGGGAGTGGACAGGGGTGACAGAGGGGAGAGGGTGCAGTACCTTAACCCCTTAAGGACAGACTCTTTTTAAAAAAAATTGACTGGGTCTCTTGCAATGGTAATAACTTCAGAACGCTTTTTTTGAGCGGAGCGATTCTGAGACTATATTTTCATGACATATTGTACTTTATATAAGTGGTGCATTTTTGTTGACAAGCAGAATTTTTGAAAATAAATCCAAAATATTGTGAAAAACTGGAAAATTTCAGTTTTCTTTTTTTATGGTGTACATTGTGCGGTAAAAGTGATGTTATATTTATTCTGTGGGTCAGTACAATTATGGCGATACCCATTTTATATAGGTTACTATGTTCTTTTTCCTTTTGGCTAAGTTTCCACTTGGGTTTTTTTTCTGGCAGTTTTTGGATTTCTGTCACTGCAGATTTTGAAGTCAGAAGTGGATCCATAATGGAGGAGAAGTGTAAGTTCCTCCTTTATATGTCCTATTCCTTTTGAATACGCGTCTGGCTTTGGCTCAAAAACTGCAGTGGCAGAAATCCAAAAACTGCCAGAAAAAAGTGGAAACCTAGCCTCTATGAGCAAAATTCATTTTCCAACAGCCGTAACTTTTTTATTTTTCGTCCAAAGCTATTGAGTAAGGACTTATTCTTTGTGGGATAAGCTGTACTTTTTATTGGTATCATTTTTGTAATACGTGCTACCTTTTGATCTTTTTTATTATGCTATTTGTACAAAGATTGGCGAATTTTGCTATTTTTTGTTTTTTATTTTTTTACAGTGTTCACTGTGAAGGATAATTTACATTATAGTTTCATAGTACACGTCATTACAGATGTGGCAATACCTACAGTATTATGTATATGATTTGTGATTTTGATCTTTTTTGATGATAATACAGGGCTTTTATTGGGATTTTTTATTTTTTTTTTTACACTTGATACTTTTATTGAAGAACTTTTTATTTTATTTTTTATACTTTTTACAAGTTATACTATACTGCAATACATTTGTACTGCAGCACAGTATGACCTGATCAGCTGCACACAGTACCGCCTGTGCAATCCAACATGTGGCTGGATCTCACAGACTTCCATACCAGGCAGACAGGAGGACATGATCTGACCTCCTGCTGCCATAGCAACCAACAGCGATCCGCGATCGTATTGGGTCACCGCCGTTGGTGAACAGGGGAAGTACACTCCCCCTGTCAACACCATAGATGCCGTGATCAGGATTTATCATAGCATCTATGGGGTTAATGCTGCCAGGACCGCGGCCCCGGCAGTGCAAGAGATCGCTAAGACTTATGCATACGTTCCAGCATGCGAACGTGTGGGGAGCTGGGACGTATGCATACGTCCTATAGCGGGAAGGGGTTAACTAAGCTGAGCTGTTTTTCAACGTCCTTCTGCCGGGAAGATGATCAGGGGGCCGGCGCACCATCCCCATTCCATTTATTCCCTTCCCAGCCGGCACGCAGGTTTCCCTTCCCCCCTGCGCCATGATTCACAGGCGCAGGCTGGGGCGGGAAATAAAAAAAATTGCCGGCACTGTCTTTTCTACCGGAGTGTCGCGGAACCCCTGGCAGTGCCTGACGGAACCCCTAAATTCCGCAGAACACCGGTTGGGAATGACTGATCTAAGGTATCAGGTAGAGAGTCTCAGGCAGCCTGATCTGTCTCAAGTGTATTAAATGTGTCATCAATACGGTGACAAGGTTTATAAATCCCTATATGTTTGAAAATGTATTTCTAAGAGAATGTATGGACGTGTGCACAAAAATGCCACATGGACTCGCCTCAGTTCTTTTTATGCAGACCTATGAAAGACATTATACAAATATGCCCCAGGAACTGTTGTTACTAGGCCCCAGTGGCCACTGCTAGTCGTCCACCCTCCAGGACTGGGTGCCGAGGATGGCTGTGTTTAAGAGGGGGAGTTTGTGGTAGCCCAGTATGGGAGTTGTTACCTCATACCCTTGCTGCCCTGTCAGGCAGCCACCCTTCAGTGTCCCCTGGGCTCCATTACACCTGTTCCATGTACATATGTTTACCATGAAGAAAGAATTGCGGACGGCACCCAAAGTTGCAGGTAAAACCAAAGCTTGCTTTATTAAATCCTTGGACAATGGTCACATACAGAGATAGTGTCTGACGCGCTTCGCATCAAGGTGCTTAGTCACATCTAATACCCCATACCACAATAACATTAATGCTTATGCAGAAATATAATCACATCCCTTCCCCTGTATCCAACCCTATCCCTTCCCTACAATTCCTTGGTTGAAATAGATGGACATATGTCTTTTTTTCTAACTATATAACTATGATACTATGTAAATAAAAAAAATCCCTTCCTCTAATAAAAACTGGAAAAAAAAACTTTTCCCCATTAAAAAAAAAAAATTCAATAAAAACATTTTGAAAAAGCATCAGTAATTGGCATCAGCGAGTACTTGTACTTGCATCGATACTTGTCCAGTGTACAGAGCCCTGCTTGTCCTCAGTCTTATAAAGATGGTATGGGGACATCCCTAGTAATAAGTATTCGACCCGTTTGCCTCGTTTTGATGCTATCTTGTTAGTTATTTTTCTAGTTTTTATAAGCGCTATTATTGAAGTGACGCATGACATTTCGCGACAGATGACTGTGCCGGATGAATAAAACACATGAAGTAGAATAGATGAATTATTGTAATAACTTATTGTCCTCCCACCTTCCCCTTCTTGTTATTTATTTATTTTTTGTTGTTGATCAATTTTTTTTTGTATTGCAGTGGGGGAAGTATTTTAGTAATGCATGGAATAGCATCACGCTTAAAGTGAACCTGTCCTTTGCATGAACTTTTTATATAATCTAGACATTAACATATATGTTTTTATATATATATATATATATATATATATATATATATATATAGCAACAGGAGAATACAGCAGCACACTGCTAGCACAAAGAAATAGATAAAACATGAGTATATAGATACAACATGAGAAGATGTTCAGCTATGGTGCAGTAATGAAATAGTGAGATACTTAGCTTGCAATTTGGCGGCTAAATAGCTTGGACCGTCCCACCACGGTGAGGTAATCTCATTGGGACGGACTCTACACTATGAATATGTCTCTGTATGAATAGATCAGCAGGCATTGCAAGATCTGGAACATCCAAATCACCTTATATATTACACATATGGGGGAGTGGCTACCTCCATGTTGGTTCTTGCACCCCACCCACCTCTATCAGGTGTATATAAAGTGATTTGGATGTTCCAGATCCTGCAATGCCTGCTGATCTATTCACACAGAGGCATATTCATAGTGTAGGGTCCGTCCCAATGAGATCACCTTACCGTGGTGGGACGGTCCAAGCTATTTGGCACCAAATTGCAAGCTAAGTATCTCACTATTTCATTACTGCACCATAGCTGAACAGCTTCTCATGTTGTATCTATATACTCATGTTTTATCTATATCTTTGTGCTAACAGTGTGCTGCTGTATTCTCCTGTTGCTGTATATTTAGCCCGCATAATAGTTTGTAATCAATAGTGCTGGCCAACTTATTCTTTGTTTGTATATATATATATATATATATATATATATATATATAGATAGATAGATAGATAGATAGATAGATATAGATATATGCTTGATAAAGGCTACTACTGCCGAAACATTGCTCAGATTTTGGGATAATAAGGGCAACCCAGCTTTTTAAAGATCCGTGACCTGACTGGTGCTGTGTTTCTTGTATTTCGTATTTATATATATATACGGTATATATATACGGTATATATATATATATATATATATATATATGTATATATATATATATATATATATATATATGTTATATATTTGTAATATACATTGGCTAAAAAAGTGCATGCTTTTGGATGTAAAAAATGCTGTTTTGTCCCTGTAGGTATCGGTTCTGTGTATCTGTGCAGAGACAAAATACAGGAGGTGTCAGTGGACAAACAGGGCTCTGTGCAGGCTCCTTACTTGTCAACCATCCTGCTGTGTAAGTGGGGAACATGTCACAGAGCCTCAGTGTACAGAGCCCCGCTAGTCCTCAGTGTACAGAGCCCTGCTTGTCCTCAGTGTACAGAGCCCTGCTTGTCCTCAGTGTACAGAGCCCTGCTTGTCCTAAGTGCACAGAGCCCTGCTTGTCCTCGGTGTACAGAGCCCTGCTTGTCCTCAGTGTACAGAGCCCTGCTTGTCCTCAGTGTACAGAGCCCAGCTTGTCCTCAGTGTACAGAGCCCTGCTTATCCTCAGTATACAGAGCTCTGCTTGTCCTCAGTGTACAGAGCTCTGCTTGTCCCCAGTGTACAGAGCCCTGCTTGTCCTCAGTGTACAGATCCCTGCTTGTCCTCAGTGTACAGAGCCCTGCTTGTCCTCAGTGTACAGAGCCCCGCTTGTCCTCAGTGTACAGAGCCCTGCTTATCCTCAGTATACAGAGCTCTGCTTGTCCTCAGTGTACAGAGCTCTGCTTGTCCCCAGTGTACAGAGCCCTGCTTGTCCTCAGTGTACAGATCCCTGCTTGTCCTCAGTGTACAGAGCCCTGCTTGTCCTCAGTGTACAGAGCCCTGCTTGTCCTCAGTGTACACAGCCCTGCTTGTCCTCAGTGTAAGGAACCCTGCTTGTCCTCAGTGTACGGAGCCCTGCTTGTCCTCATTGTACAGAGCCCTGCTTGTCCTCAATGCACAGAGCCCTGCTTGCCCTCAGTGTACAGAGCCCCGCTTGTCCTCAGTGTACAGTGCCCTGCTTGTCCTCAGTGTACAGAGCCCCGCTTGTCCTCAGTGTACAGAGCCCTGCTTGTCCTCAGTGTACAGAGCCACGCTTGTCCTCAGTGTACAGAGCCCTGCTTGTCCTCAGTGTACAGAGCCCTGCTTGTCCTCAGTGTACAGAGCCCTGCTTGTCCTCAGTGTAAAGAGCCCCACTTGTCCTCAGTGTACAGAGCCCTGCTTGTCCTCAGTATACAGAGCCCTGCTTGTCCTCAGTGTACAGAGCCCTGCTTGTCCTAAGTATACAGAGCCCTGCTTGTCCTCAGTGTACAGAGCCCCGCTTGTCCTCAGTGTACAGAGCCCTGATTGTCCTCAGTGTACAGAGCCCTGCTTGTCCTCAGTGTACAGAGCTCTGCTTGTCCTCAGTGTACAGAGCCCTGCTTTTCCACAATGTACAGAGCTCTGCTTGTCCTCAGTGTACAGAGCCCTGCTTGTCCTCAGTGTGCAGAACCCTGCTTGTCCTCAGTGTACGGAACCCTGCTTGTCCTCAGTGTACAGAGCCCTGCTTGTCCTCATTGTACAGAGCCCTGCTTGTCATCAGTGTACGGAGCCCTGCTTGTCATCAGTGTACGGAGCCCTGCTTGTCCTCAGTGTACAGAGCCCTGCTTGTCCTCAGTGTACAGAGCCCTGCTTGTCCTCAATGTACAGAGCCCTGCTTGTCCTCAGTGTACAGAGCCCTGCTTGGCCTAAGTTTACAGAGCCCCGCTTGTCCTCAATGTACAGAGTCCTGCTTGTCCTCATTGTACAGAGCCCTGCTTGTCATCAGTGTACAGAGCCCTGCTTGTCATCAGTGTACGGAGCCCTGCTTGTCATCAGTGTACGGAGCCCTGCATGTCCTCAGTGTACAGAGCCCTGCTTGTCCTCAGTGTACAGAGCCCCGCTTGTCCTCAGTGTACAGAGTCCCGCTTGTCCTCAGTGTACAGATCCCTGCTTGTCCTCAGTGTACAGAGCCCCGCTAGTCCTCAGTGTACAGAGCCCCGCTTGTCCTGAATGTACAGAGACCTGCTTGTCCTCAGTGTACGGAACCCTACTTGTCCTCAGTGTACAGAGCCCTGCTTGTCCTCAGTGTACAGAGCCCCGCTTGTCCTCAGTGTACAGAGCCCCGCTTGTCCTCAGTGTACAGAGCCCCGCTTGTCCTCAGTGTACAGAGCCCTGCTTGTCCTCAGTGTACAGAGCCCTGCTTGTCCTCAGTGTACAGAGCCCTGCTTGTCCTCAGTGTACAGTGCCCCGCTTGTCCTCAGTGTACAGAGCCCCGCTTGTCCTCAGTGTACAGAGACCTGCTTGTCCTCAGTGTACAGAGCCCTGCTTGTCCTCAGTGTACAGAGACCCGCTAGTCCTCAGTGTACAGAGCCCCGCTTGTCCTGAATGTACAGAGACCTGCTTGTCCTCAGTGTACGGAACCCTACTTGTCCTCAGTGTACAGAGCCCTGCTTGTCCTCAGTGTACAGAGCCCCGCTTGTCCTCAGTGTACAGAGCCCCGCTTGTCCTCAGTGTACAGAGCCCCGCTTGTCCTCAGTGTACAGAGCCCTGCTTGTCCTCAGTGTACAGAGCCCTGCTTGTCCTCAGTGTACAGAGCCCTGCTTGTCCTCAGTGTACAGTGCCCCGCTTGTCCTCAGTGTACAGAGCCCCGCTTGTCCTCAGTGTACAGAGACCTGCTTGTCCTCAGTGTACAGAGCCCTGCTTGTCCTCAGTGTACAGAGCCCTGCTTGTCCTCAGTGTACAGAGCCCCGCTTGTCCTCAGTGTACAGAGCCCCGCTTGTCCTCAGTGTACAGAGCCCCGCTTGTCCTCAGTGTACAGTGCCCCGCTTGTCCTCAGTGTACAGAGCCCTGCTTGTCCTTAGTGTACAGAGCCCTGCTTGTCCTCAGTGTACAGAGCCCTGCTTGTCCTCAGTGTACAGAGCCCTGCTTGTCCTCAGTGTGCAGAGCCCTTCTTCAATGCACAGTGTCCATCGTAAAGTACCATCCGATCATGCAGTCCTCAACTTCAATATACCATGATTTTGTGCACCAGAGGCACTTAATAATTCTGCTCCATCTTTCTATCCTGCTTTGTGGTTTCCCAGGTTTCTGCAGACATATCCCCTGCGGCGGAGTTCTTCTCCAGGAATCACAGTTCGAAGAGCTCCGGCGATGGCTGTCAGTTGTTTGGTGGGGACAGCTGGAGAGAGGGGGCGCTGCGTCCTCTGAGGACTGACTGAGCGTCAGTTGTTTGGCCTGAAGCTAAGAGTTGTGTCTGCCCCATATTGTCTCCTCACCGGGGAGCCAAGCGTCTATTCCAACGATATATGGGGAGATTTATCAAAACCTGTGCAAAGGAAAAGTTGCTGAGTTGCCCATAGTAACTAATCAGATCGCTTCTTTCATTTTGCAGAGGCCTTGTTAAAAATGTAAGAAGCGATCTGATTGGTTGCTATGGGCAACTCAGCAACTTTTCCTCTTGACAGATTTTGATAAATCTCCCCCGAGATCCTGCGATGTCTGATACCTAACAAACAGGAACAAGACGTATGTCAGGATGTTAGGAGGAGCCCCGCATCTACAGGACTGTAAGATCCTCACATCTGGTATTATGGATCGGCTTATGTATATATATATATTACTCAGGATTACTACATGGCCTCAGTGTCAAAAGACTGAAGTTTGGGTCCAGGTTTCGGGAGTGACATAAAGTCACTCCAGTTCTGGTGTGGTCTGTTGGAGTCCTGAACCAATGACTGCACCAGCAGAATAGTGAGTGCAGCTCTGGAGTCTGGCCACTAGAGGGAGCATCTTCCTGTTTGAGCTTCCTGTGAGCGTTTGGTGTGCTCGACCTTGAGAGTGATCCACCTCTCTCCCAGGGGCAACCTTCCTTTCCCCAGAGGGGGGGTTCGTTTCCTGGTATGAGCGAAGAGCGGAGAACCCCAACACCTGCCCCCCGAAGTAGGTCCGCGGGGGGCAGGGGGAGCCAGCGACCAGTTGCAGAGGGACCAGCATCAGGAACTGCACCAGAGGTCTCTGGGTTAAGGCGCTCTGCCAGAAGATGCAGCGATGTATCTCCAGCACCTCCTGAGCCCATGGAGACGAAGAGCAGCCGCAAGGCTGCTCCAACAAAAGGTACTACAGGTACTATGGACTGTGATACTCCTCCTGGAGCAAAGCCAAATGCCCATGGAGGTGTGGAGGAGGATTGGGCAATGCCCAGGGCCCAGGAGCTTGGAACCACCTATGGATCCCGTGTTGCAGAGATACTTCAGGGATATAAAGAAGCAAGGAGCAGCTTGTATAGGCTCCAGGAGGAGGTACAGGAGGCAAAAGCTTTAATGGAAACTGCGTCAAAACACCAGAAGGCTGAGCTGTCAGCAAGGATTAAACAGCTTAAAACCAGCATCAGCAATCTAAAGAAAAGGAAAACTTTTATTTTGGAGAACAGCGGGCCATTTAAAGAAAAGCTTCAGAATGAAGATCGCTTTGCAGAAAAGGAGAGGGAGAAGCAAAGAAAGCTGAGGGGGCTTCAGCCACGGGTGGAGGAGGAAGGAGACGTTGCGGAGGCCGATAATGTTGAGCCAAATCCACCCGGGGGTCTGCAACATCTCACCCCATACAGTGGGCTCCCTGCAGGGCAAGTGGCAATGTCATCTGGCTGCGGCCCTGGTGGTTCGGGGGATGAGAGTAGCACCAGTCACCAGGGAGGGGCGCTGATGGCCCAGATCCAGCTCCTGGAGTCCCCAGGTCCCTCCAGGATTTCACGTTTGGACATGAGTTACCAGAGGAGGCACCTGGGGGAAGGAAAAAGAAGAAGTCAAAGAAGACCAAGCTCCAGGAGCAGGTAACATTTGTATATACCCCCCTCCCTGAGCCCCCCGGACTGGCCGCAGGGTCAGCTCACTGTGTGAACCCCATTTCTCAGCCCAGCCTGAGTTCTGCTGTGGACTCAGTGCAGGAGAGTGGGGAGAGTATGGAGTCTAGTGTGGCGGTGAGCTCCATAGCTGTTTGCAGTAACAGTGGTGGAGCAGACAGTGTATCGGCTGTGAGGTCGGACAGTGATATTTGCCCAGCGATGGGCAGTAAGGGCTCTGGCACATTGGGTTGCTCCCTAACGGGAGGGGGGGGCGATTTTGTGCCAGAGTCGGCTGCGGGAGCTCCGGTGGCTCTGAGCGTTGGCACTGCTGTTCCTTTGGAGCAGCGGTGTCGTCGTGGAGGAGCTGCCGGGGCTAAGATGTCTTCGCCTCCCAGAAAGACTGGACTTAAACCCCTATTTTGTATTGGCGCCGCTGATCCAGATCAGCGGCGCCCAGGAGCAGGAAACTCCAGTACTGATGAGGCGGAGGGTACCAATAAAAACAGGGCTGGGGCCGCTAATAAGCAGGCTAGGCAGGCTTCCCGGTCCTTGTATAAGGGACCGGTGACCTGTCCTGTGGTGGTGGCTCCAGCTCTGGTACCCAGTGATGCTGATGGTACAAAATCTGCACCAGAACACACCGGTCCAGCCAGTATGAGTGAGAAAGTTAATGTAAAAGTGAATGAAGGAGTGAATGTATCTGTTAATAATTTGTCTGGGGCTTTGAATGGTGGTTTGGGCTGTAGCACGGGTGGAGGTATGGGGGGCACATTAGCTAAAACATGTGACAATGGTTTGGGTATGGATTATGTGGAGGAGGGTGGTGAAGGGGCGCAGATTAGTGGTGGGGATGTAGGGCCTGGTCCAGTTGCACCCCCAGCGGTGGCAGCACCGGTACGCAGCTACGCAAATGTCACCGCTGGGGGGAGGGGGGCACCTTCCTCGTCCTCTGGCTCTGGGGAGAGCAGTTTGCAGCAGCGTCTCCTGGGGGCCTTAAGGAGAGGGGAGAGATCGATCAATGTAGAGGGTAGGGAGGTTGATCTATCCTTCTGGATAGAGAGACATGGTCTTTCAGCCTTCCGAGAGGAAAGAGGGGGGGATAATGTGTGGTCCCTCCCTACAGCCGGGCCAGGTGGTCTCCGTAGGAATGTGGTCCGGCTGAGATGGAGAGGCAGTGATACATGTCCTCCAAGATCTAAAGTTGTTGAGCTTCTGCTGAAGTTGGGCTTTAAGGCAGCTGACATCTACGCCTTAATACATCCTTATGGTACCCCTGAGTTTGATATCAGCTTTGTTCGGCCGGAGGGGCTTGAGCTCTTCTGGTCGAATTATGAGCTGATAAAGAATGAACCCGGCTGGCGAGACTTTGCCATTCAGGCGGTGTCTCGCCAAAATAATGTCAAGAAAGTGACAGTTTTAACCCGTAACGAATCACTCTCTTGTATTGACATCATGACGTGGCTAGGTCGGTATGGAGAGGTGGTGGAGGTCCCAAAAAAGAACAGGGATGAATATGGCATCTGGTCAGGGGCCTGGACGTTTATGGTCAAACTGAGGCGTTCAGGAAACACAGTTACCCATATACCATCTGCGACCTTCCTCGGAAGAGATCGTATCCAGATCTTCTACCAGGGTCAGCCGAAGCTCTGTCACAGATGTGGTGACCCCACGCATTTTAGTGCCAATTGCACTGTGCAGAAGTGCACTCTGTGTGGGGAAATAGGTCATCTCGCTGCATCTTGTGCGGAGATTAGGTGTCACCTGTGTGGTGACTTAGGTCACCCATTCAGTCGCTGCCCTCGTTCCTTTGTCAACGCGGTTGTTGCCCCGGTGGGAGTAAGCCTTGAGGTGGATTCTGCTGGGGCGATGGCCGTCGGGGATGAAGGGGTGCAGGGGCCAGGGAAGAAAAGTAAGCAGAAGACGCCTGCCCAACTGAGGCGTCTCAAGAAGCGCCAAAGGGATAGGGAGATTCAGGACTCACAGGAGCATCAACCAACTGGGGTGACTCCTGATCCTGTCCCTGCGGCCAGTCTTACTGCTGAGGCCCTGGGGGATAGTGAACTGGATGAGGAGATTGGGAGGATCCACAAAGAGGGGGATGCCGTCTCCTCACTGTCCTCCCATGGTGAGAGCGCGGATGAGGACAGTGGGGGATGGGCAGAAACAAAGCGGGGTACTCGGAGGAATAAAAAAAGAGGAGATGTAATATCTTCTCCCACCCGCCAGATGCCAAAGGAAGGTACAACTGATCTCCCTCTGATTGGTCTCTCCAACCGGTTCCGAGCCCTCCGCGACATTTCCTCTTCGGAGGGGGAGGAGGCGGGGGGTGAGGTTCCGGATGTTGCGGGGGGGCTCACAGGAGACGCTGAGTCCTCTCTCCCTGGGGAATCTTTGTCTTCAGGGGGGGAGACTGGCCCAGAGTCAGGGGACGAGGAAAATGTATATAATGGGAAAATGGACACATCCATCTCACTAAAAAGGGGTAAACCATCATCTGATGAGGAGGGTGGTGGGGTGGATGGGAAGGATGGTGGGAAAAAGAAAGCTATCTAACTCAATCACCCTCGATGGCGGCACCCTCTCCGTTGACTCTGGCATCCATTAATGTTGCCAGCATTAAGTCAGATACAGCTCGATTTGCGGCCTATGATTTTTTTGCCCACATTAATGCTGATATTTTATTTTTGCAGGAGACCAGGCTAACAGATATGTCATCTATCTACAAGGCTAAAAGAGAGTGGAGGAATGGGCCCTCCTACTGGTCTCTTGGGGCCGAGCCGTATAGCGGAGTGGCGGTCCTTTTTACTTCAGCGGTAGAATGCCGACGGGTTATCGAGTTAGAAATGGGGAGGTGCCTGATCTTAGATGTCCTCATGAAGGGACAAGAACTTCGCCTTATTAACATCTACGGCCCACAGTCTAAGTGGGACCGGAAGTGTCTCTTTATGAGGATCAAGCCCTATCTTTTTACAAGTCGGCAGGTGGTCTTTGGAGGGGACTTCAATGCTGTCACGAGGCCCCAAGATAGGGGAGGTTCCAGAGACAAGCTGACTTATGATAGCGTCGCCCTTAATAGCATAGCAAGTGAGGCTCGCCTGGTGGATGTCCACATCCGGTACACCCCAGGCCACGCGGGATTCACCTATCATAGGGGTAGTTGTAGGTCTAGGATAGACAGGTTTTATTTGAAGGAGGAAGCCGTCTCTTCAGCAGTATCTGTTGTTGAGGTGGAGTTCTCCGATCACTGTTTAATTTTGTTTTCTCTGAATGTCACAGAGACCCCCCGGATGGGCAGAGGCTATTGGAAGCTGAATTCGTCTCTCTTGGAAGAAGCGGAGATAAGACAGTCCTTTGAGGATTTTCTTCAGAGCCAGGTACCATTGCTGGGCCTTTGTAGCAGTAAGTCAGAGTGGTGGGAGATCTTCAAGAAAAGGGTTGCGAGATTCTTCCGCCAGCTCTCGGGCCTCAGAAGCCTAAACAAGTACCGTTTGTACCAGGGCCTGAGGAAGAAACTTGAGAACCTTGTCTCGACTGGAGGTAGCCGAGAGGATATCTCCAGAGTGAAGTCCTTGTTGATGAAGTGCCAGTACGACAGACACGCATCTTTGGTTTTTGAGAGGGATTACGGGAAGTACCGCTCGCCCGACCCTTACAGAAACTGCAAGATGTCAGTGAATAGTAAAATAGTCTCAGGACTGATTGATAGTACGGGATCCTTGAAAAGGTCCAGATCAGGGATCCTGGAGGTCGTCAGATCCTTCTACTCGCACCTCTTGGGAAGGAAGGATCTAGATCGAGATAAGGTATCAGCTTTCTTGGCTGAAACCATCCCTGAACCAGGAGTAGACCCCTCTCTTGACGTTTTGACAGAGATGATCCGGGAAGAGGAAGTCAGGATGGCGATTGATGGGCTTGCCCTCAAGAAGTCACCCGGTCCGGATGGCTTAACATCTGAGTTCTACAAGACCTTTAAGGACACTTTGGTTCCCCTCTTGACTGCGGTTTTTAATGAGTGTCTATCCTCGGGCACTCTGCCAAAGACAATGAGGAGGTCAGCGCTGATCATCTTGTCAAAGGGTAAAGACCCGTCCCACATTGAGAATTGGCGTCCCATAGCTCTTCTCAATGCGGACAGAAAGATTCTGGCAAAAGTGCTGTTTAACCGGCTGGTGGAGTTTGCACCCCGGCTCCTTTCGGGGGCTCAGCATTGCTCTGTTCCGGGCCGCAGTACATTTAGTGCTGTGCTCGGTGTCCGGGAGGCTGTGGAGCAGGGTAGGGCTGGCCACTGGAAGGGGTACTTGCTGTCCTTGGATCAGGCAAAAGCGTTTGATCGGGTTAACCATGAGTACCTCTGGTCTGTTCTTCTGAGATATGGCCTGCCGGGGGGGTTTGTTGATTGGCTTAAGACCTTGTATGCAGGGGCAGAGAGTTTCCCGCTTGTGAATGGTTGGATTGGTCGCTCCTTTGAGGTTGGGTCTGGTGTCCGTCAGGGTTGTCCTTTAAGCCCTTTGCTGTACGTGTTTGCAATTGATCCTTTCCTTAGGAGGATTGATTGTGGACCGTTGGCGGGGGTGAGAATGGACCTGGCGGTGCCGGATTCGGCTCTGAGGGCGGTAGCATATGCTGATGATGTCACTGTGTTTGTCTCCTCACAAGAGGAGGTCAGATGGGTGATGTCAGAGGTGGACCGCTACTCGGAGGCATCCGGGTCCAAGATCAACCAGGATAAGTGTGAGAGTCTCTGGCTGGGAGGGGGAGATCCTAGTTTTGATCTCCCGGACGCCCTTCCAGAGCCCCAGGAATCTTCAAAAGTTCTCGGCATTGAATTTGGCCAAGGGGATTACCCCAAACAAAACTGGGACAGCAGGCTTAAGATCGCCGCTCAGAAGGTGGATCAGTGGAAGGGTTGGTCTTTGACCCTCCGGGAAAGGGTTAACCTGATCAAAACATTCCTGCTCCCTTTGTTGATATATCTGGGCAGTGTATGTATGTTGCCAGAACCTCTCTGGACCCGGGTCTACAGTGTGTTCTTCCAGATGTTATGGGGGAATAGACTGAACCTAGTGAAGAGGGAGGTTACTTACCGTACAAGGAGACTAGGGGGGTTGTGTATGGTCAACCCTGTGGTGTTCCTAGTGAATACCTTTCTTAAGACCAATATAGCAAACCTCTGGTCAGAGAGGGCTCCTCCGTGGGTATCCTCCTGTAGGGGATGGTTTCGGCCTTTCTTCCAGGAATGGGAGACAGGAGGGCAAGTGAAGGATCTTCGCACACCACACGGACATCTCCCGGCTTATGCTACCCCGGTTCTGAAGGTTATTCGTCGGTGGGGTCTGGGGATGGGGGAGATTAGGACTCTGTCGAGGAAATTCCTTGACAAGAGGGTCCTGTCTTCTCATTTCCAGAGGCCATTGGCGCTCCAGGACTGCCCAAGTCGGGATCTGGAGGTGGGTTTAGAGCTTTTGAATTCTATCAGGATCCCCTTGAAGTTTTGGGACTTGACTTGGCGCTGCTTCCATGGGAAACTGTGTGTGAGGGACAATCTGAAGTGCAGGAGCTCTGATGACCGGGGATGTCCCCGCGAAGAGTGTGGAGGCATGCTGGAAAGCATGGAGCATTTTCTGCTTCATTGTCCCTTTAACACAGAGGTTTACAACAGGGTGGGCGCTTCCATTGGTTGGCCTCGGCTGGCCAGTCTCTCCTATGCGGAATGGGCCTATGGGGCATTCAGAAACCTTGGAGGCTGGGACCAGTGCACTTTATTCCTAGTCAGCTCAGTGGTCAGGTACTACACGTGGAACGCACGGTGTTTAGTGTCGACGCAGCGTAAAATCCTCCCTGTGGATGTGGTGGTTAGGAACATTCTCGGTGACCTGGTGAAGGTGCGTTCTCTGGAGTACGAGAGGCTGGGTGCTGGCAGGGCCTCTCGTCTATGGAGGGGCTCTGCCTTTAAAGTGCCTTAGCCTGTTGTCTCCCCCTGGTGGTGGGCTAATGCTGGCACATTAGTCTTTTTGTTTTGAGCAGTTGGTTTATGGTAATATAGGGCTTGCAGGCGCTGAACTTGAGCTTTAGGGGTTTGTTGTTTGGCTTATATTGTTATATGTATTTGTTATTGTATTTATTGTTGTAGTCTATTTGTATACTTATGTATTGTATATATTGTTAGTCTGTGTATATTTTATGTAATGTATATATTGTATATATTGTGTGATGCCACCTGGGGTTTGGGTTTAGTTTAGGTTGGGTGGTGGGTTAAAAAGGGGGGAGGGGGTTTGTATGGGACTTTTATATATACAGAAAATCCTGGACTGGTTCATGGACGTCTGGTAACATGTACTGGGGGCATGGGATGCGGGACCAGCTCAGGGCCAAAAAAAAAAAAAAAAAAAAAAAAAATGTGGTGTTATTTTGTTTGTGTTGGTTTTTATTATTTTGTATATATTATTATTGTTGTTGTTGTTATTCTTTTTGGTATATTACTGGTATTGGGTTTTTGGTATTGCAACTGGGCCAGGAAATTCACATTTAGTATTAGTGTATATAGTTTATTAGTATGGTATGGGTATTATGGGTATTATAGGAATATGTCTTTTGTAAATATTGTATATATTTGTTTGTGTGCAGGAATGAGTGTGGGGTGGACCGGTGTTGTATTTTATGCTATGGTGATGGTTTTATGATCATTATATTGATTATGTTCTGTCGGATATGATATGTTTATGTTTTGTAATTTTTTTATTGTTATGTTTGAAATTTTAATAAAAGATCTACAGGATATAACTCAGGATCAGTACAGGATAAGTAATGTAATGTATGTACACAGTGACCTCACCAGCAGAATAGTGAGTACAGCTCTGGAGTGCTGACCAATTAGTTGCGGGTGTGGTCGTGCTTCAGCTGTGCTGTGTGTCTGCTGTGCCTCCTGAGCTCCAGGGAATTACCATCTATTCCACCTGGGGCCTGCTTCCTCCTCCCCAGGGAGGGAGTGGGTTTCCAGGCATGAGTGAGGGAGGCGAGGCCCAGGCTTCTGCTCCTCGGACTAGGCCGCAGGGGAGCAGTAGAAGCCAGCAAGCGGCCGGAACATCGGAGGATTTGGGGGTGAGGCGTTCTACTAGGAGTCGCAGCAATGCTGCTCCAACTCCCCCCACAGAGGTGAGAAGCTCCAAGGCTGGATCCACCTCAGGAAAGCTGGGTGCTACCAGCGGAAAGCTGGGTTCATCAGAAAGAAGGCAGAGTGCTCACGGAGGTAAAGCCGACCTCAGTGAGGAAGGCTGGGGAGTGCTGAGGACCCGGGAGTCTATTTCCACCTATACCTCCCGGGTAAAAAGTCACCTCCGTGAGTATGAAGACGCCTGTAAGGCCATCAGGAGGCTCGGAGAGGAACTGCGCTGTGCCCGTGCCAGGGCTAAGGTAACTCCAAAAAAGAAAAAGACAGAGATCCAGGGGCAGATAAAGAGACTTATGGCTGAAATACAAGTTTTGGAGGAGAGGAGAGCCGAATTATTGGAGAAGAGTGGTCCATTTAAAGAGAAATTGGAAAATGAGGAGCGCTTCAGGGTGAAAGAAGAAGATAAAAATAAAAGGTTGATGGGGCTGCAACCTGAGAGCCAGGTGGATGATGCGGAGGAGATGGAGGAAGAACAACAGCCAGATCCACCTGGTGGCCTGCGGCAACAGCAGCAGGCCCCGTACAGTGGGCCCCCTGCACAGCAACCAGCAGTATCACCTGCCGACTCAGGGGAGGACAGTGACAGCAGCTACCAGGGAGGGGCGCTAATGGCCAAGATCCGCATGCTGGAATCCCCAGTGTGTCCTCAGAACCTGGTGTTTGGAGATGAGCTCCCAAATGAGGCACCTGGGGGTAAGAAGAAGAAGACCAAGCCAAAGCAGCAAGAAGTGGTGAGTTACATCTACACCCCCCTCTCTGTAAACCCTGAGTCGGCCGCAGGGTCAGCTCATTGTGCAAGCCCCGTTACCCAGCCCAGCCCGTGTTCTGTGGTGGACTCGGTGCAAAGGTGCGGGGAGAGTACAGATACTAAAAGGGCGCAGAGCTCCATGCCTGTTTGCAGTAGCAGGGATGGAGCAGAGAAGGCATCGGCCGCAAGGCCGTACAGTGAGGGCGGCCCAGCAGTGGGCATAGAGGCAGACTCCGGTGCTGTAGTTCGCTCCCCTGTGGGAGAGGGGGGTGACTCAGTGCCGGAGGTAGTCGTGGTGGCTAAGGGAAAAATAGATTCTCCCAAAAGTAGAAAAAAACTTTTGTTTTGCATTGGCGCCGCTGATCCAGATCAGCGGCGCCCAGGAGCTGGACATTCTAGTACGGATGAGGCGGAGGGTACCGGTAAAAACAGGGCTGGGGCCGCTAATAAACAGGCTAGGCAGGCTTCCCGGTCCTTGTATAAGGGACCGGTGACCTGTCCTGTGGTGATGGCTCCAGCCCTGGTACCCAGTGATGCTGACAGTACAAAATCTGTGCCAGAACGCACCGGTCCAGCCAGTATGAATGTGGAGGTTAATGTTGGAGTGACTGAGGGTGTGAATGAGGGGAAAAATTCATCTATTACTAAAAATCTGTCTGGGGCTTTGAATGGTGGTTTGGGCTGTAGCACGGGTGGAGGTATGGGGGGCACATCAGCTAAAATAGGGGTCAATGGTTTGGGTATGGATTATGTGGAGGAGGGTGGTGAGGGGGCACAGATTAGTGGTGGAAATGTAGGGCCTGGTCCAGTTGCACCCCCAGCGGTGGCAGCACCCGTTCGCAGCTACGCGAATGTCACCGCTGGGGGAAGGGGGGCAGCTTCCTCGTCCTCTGGCTCTGGGGAGAGCAGTTTGCAGCAGCGTCTCCTGGGGGCCTTAAGGAGAGGGGAGAGATCAATCAATGTAGAGGGTAGGGAGGTTGATCTATCCTTTTGGATAGAAAGACATGGTCTTTCAGCCTTCCGAGAGGAAAGAGGGGGGGATACTGTGTGGTCCCTCCCTACAGCCGGGCCAGGTGGTCTCCGTAGGAATGTGGTCCAGCTGAGGTGGAGAGGCAGTGATACATGTCCTCCAAGATCTAAAGTTGTTGAGCTTCTGCTGAAGTTGGGCTTTAAGGCAGCTGACATCTATGCCTTGATACATCCTTATGGTACCCCTGAGTTCGATATCAGCTTTGTTCGGCCGGAGGGGCTTGAGCTCTTCTGGTCGAATTATGAGTTGGTAAAGAATGAGCCCGGCTGGCGAGACTTTGCCATTCAGGCAGTGTCTCGCCAAAATAATGTCAAGAAGGTGACCGTTTTAACCCGTAACGAATCGCTTTCTTGTATTGACATCATGACGTGGCTGTCACGATGCCGGCTGGCAGGAGGTGGATCCTCTGTGCCAGAGAGGGATTGGCGTGGACCGTGCTAGTGGACCGGTTCTAAGTCACTACTGGTTTTCACCAGAGCCCACCGCAAAGCGGGATGGTCTTGCTGCGGCGGTAGTGACCAGGTCGTATCCACTAGCAACGGCTCAACCTCTCTGACTGCTGAAGATAGGCGCGGTACAAGGGAGTAGACAGAAGCAAGGTCGGACGTAGCAGAAGGTCGGGGCAGGCAGCAAGGATCGTAGTCAGGGGCAACGGCAGGAGGTCTGGAACACAGGCTAGGAACACACAAGGAAACGCTTTCACTGGCACAATGGCAACAAGATCCGGCGAGGGAGTGCAGGGGAAGTGAAGTATAAATAGGGAGTGCACAGGTGAACACACTAATTAGAACCACTGCGCCAATCAGCGGCGCAGTGGCCCTTTAAATCGCAGAGACCCAGCGCGCGCGCGCCCTAGGGAGCGGGGCCGCGCGCGCCGGGACAGGACCGACGGAGAGTGAGTCAGGTACGGGAGCCGGGGTGCGCATCGCGAGCGGGCGCCACCCGCATCGCGAATCGCATCCCGGCTGGAGGCGGTATCGCAGCGCACCGGGTCAGTGGATCTGACTGGAGCGCTGCAGTAGCGAGAGTGTAGCGAGCGCTCCGGGGAGGAGCGGGGACCCGGAGCGCTCGGCGTAACAGTACCCCCCCCCTTGGGTCTCCCCCTCTTCTTAGAGCCTGAGAACCTGAGGAGTAGACTTTTGTCTAGGATATTGTCCTCAGGTTCCCAGGATCTCTCTTCAGGACCACAACCCTCCCAATCGACTAAAAAAAAAGTTTTCCCTCTGACCTTCTTGGAGGCCAGTATCTCCTTTACGGAGAAGATGTCCGAGGAGCCGGAAACAGGAGTGGGAGAAACAAGTTTGGGAGAGAAACGGTTGATGATGAGTGGTTTAAGAAGAGAAACGTGAAAGGCATTAGGAATACGAAGAGAAGGAGGAAGAAGAAGTTTGTAAGAGACAGGATTAATCTGGCACAAAATTTTGAAAGGACCGAGATAGCGTGGTCCCAATTTGTAGCTAGGGACACGGAAGCGGACATATTTAGCGGAGAGCCATACCTTGTCTCCAGGAGAAAAAATGGGGGGAGCTCTTCTTTTCTTATCAGCAAACTTCTTCATGCGTGATGAAGCCTGTAAGAGAGAATTTTGGGTCTCTTTCCATATGGTGGAAAGATCACGAGATATTTCATCCACAGCGGGCAAACCAGAGGGCAAGGGAGTAGGGAGGGGGGGAAGAGGGTGACGGACGTACACCACGAAAAATGGGGATTTGGAGGAAGATTCAGAGACTCTGAAGTTATACGAGAGATCGGCCCATGGTAGAAGATCTGCCCAGTCATCCTGGCGGGAGGAAACAAAATGCCGTAAATAATCACCCAAGACCTGGTTAATTCTTTCTACTTGCCCATTGGATTGAGGATGATATGCAGAAGAAAAGTTTAATTTAATCTTGAGTTGTTTACAGAGAGCCCTCCAGAATTTTGACACGAATTGGACGCCTCTATCCGAGACGATCTGCGTGGGCAACCCGTGAAGACGAAAAATGTGTACAAAAAATTGTTTTGCCAACTGAGGCGCTGAAGGAAGACCAGGAAGAGGGATGAAATGTGCCATTTTGGAGAATCGATCAACGACCACCCAAACAACAGTGTTGCCACGGGATGGGGGTAAGTCTGTAATAAAGTCCATACCAATCAGAGACCAAGGCTGTTCGGGGACAGGCAGAGGATGAAGAAGACCAGCGGGCTTCTGGCGAGGAGTCTTATCCCGGGCACAGACAGTGCAGGCTCGCACAAAATCCACGACATCCGTCTCCAGAGTCGGCCACCAATAGAAACGAGAGATGAGTTGCACGGATTTCTTGATGCCCGCATGACCTGCGAGATGGGAGGAGTGACCCCATTTGAGGATTCCGAGGCGTTGGCGTGGAGAGACGAAGGTCTTCCCTGGAGGAGTTTGCCTGATGGAGGCTGGAGAAGTGGAGATCAGGCAGTCAGGAGGAATGATGTGTTGCGGAGAGAGCTCTACTTCCGAGGCATCCGAGGAACGAGAGAGAGCATCGGCCCTAATGTTCTTATCGGCAGGCCGAAAGTGAATTTCAAAATTAAATCGGGCAAAGAACAGAGACCACCTGGCCTGGCGAGGATTCAGCCGTTGGGCAGACTGGAGATAGGAGAGGTTCTTGTGATCGGTGTAAATAATAACTGGAAATCTTGATCCCTCCAGCAGATGCCTCCATTCCTCAAGTGCTAATTTAATGGCTAGAAGCTCTCGATCCCCGATGGAGTAGTTCCTCTCCGCCGGAGAGAAGGTCCTTGAAAAAAAAACACAAGTAACAGCATGCCTGGAAGAATTTTTTGGTAGAAGGACCGCTCCAGCTCCTACTGAGGAGGCATCAACCTCCAATAGGAAGGGTTTAGATGGGTCAGATCTGGAGAGCACGGGAGCCGAAGAAAAGGCAGACTTGAGCTGTTTAAAGGCGTCTTCCGCTTGAGGGGGCCATGACTTAGGATT
The DNA here is from genome assembly GCF_029499605.1 of Hyla sarda. Taxonomy (NCBI): domain Eukaryota; kingdom Metazoa; phylum Chordata; class Amphibia; order Anura; family Hylidae; genus Hyla; species Hyla sarda. Next base: position 445,486,288 of record NC_079191.1, on the reverse strand, counting down.
GGCATTCTTTTTGGTTAAAGCCACGATAGGAGCCACAATGGTGGAAAAATGTGGAATAAATTGTCTGTAATAATTGGCGAACCCCAAAAAACGTTGGATAGCACGGAGTCCGGAGGGGCGTGGCCAATCTAAGACGGCAGAGAGTTTGTCTGGATCCATTTGTAGTCCCTGGCCAGAGACCAAGTATCCTAGGAAAGGAAGAGATTGGCATTCAAACAGACATTTCTCCATTTTGGCATAAAGTTGATTGTCACGAAGTCTCTGAAGAACCATACGGACATGCTGGCGGTGTTCTTCTAGATTGGCAGAAAAAATCAGGATGTCGTCCAGATATACAACAACACAGGAGTATAAGAGATCACGAAAAATTTCATTAACAAAGTCTTGGAAGACGGCAGGGGCGTTGCACAGGCCAAAGGGCATGACCAGATACTCAAAGTGTCCATCTCTAGTGTTAAATGCCGTTTTCCATTCATCCCCCTCTCTGATGCGGATGAGATTATAAGCACCTCTTAAGTCCAGTTTGGTAAAGATGTGGGCACCTTGGAGGCGATCAAAGAGTTCAGAGATGAGAGGTAGGGGGTAGCGGTTCTTTACCGTGATTTTATTAAGACCGCGGTAGTCAATGCAAGGACGTAGGGAGCCATCTTTTTTGGACACAAAGAAAAATCCGGCTCCGGCAGGAGAGGAGGATTTGCGGATAAAGCCCTTTTTTAAATTTTCCTGGATGTACTCAGACATAGCAAGAGTCTCTGGGGCAGAGAGAGGATAAATTCTGCCCCGGGGTGGAGTAGTGCCCGGGAGGAGGTCAATAGGACAGTCATAAGGCCTGTGAGGAGGTAGAGTCTCAGCTTGTTTTTTGCAAAAAACATCCGCAAAGTCCATATAGGCCTTAGGGAGACCGGTTACAGGGGGAACCACAGAGTCACGGCAAGGAGTACTGGGAACCGGTTTAAGGCAGTCCTTGAAACAAGAGGGGCCCCAACTCTTGATCTCCCCAGTGGACCAATCCAGGGTTGGGGAATGGTGTTGAAGCCAGGGTAGTCCAAGGAGAATTTCGGAAGTGCAATTGGGGAGGACCAAAAACTCAATTTTCTCGTGATGAGGTCCGATGCACATTAGGAGGGGCTCCGTGCGGAAACGTATGGTACAGTCCAATCTTTCATTGTTAACACAATTGATGTAGAGGGGTCTGGCGAGACTGGTCACCGGGATGTTGAACCTGTTGACGAGAGAGGCCAAAATAAAATTTCCTGCAGATCCGGAATCCAAGAAGGCCATAGTAGAGAAGGAGAAGGTAGAGGCAGATATCCGCACAGGCACAGTAAGACGTGGAGAAGCAGAGTTGACATCAAGGACTGTCTCACCTTTGTGCGGAGTCAGCGTACGTCTTTCCAGGCGGGGAGGACGGATAGGACAATCCTTCAGGAAGTGTTCGGTACCGGCACAGTACAGGCAGAGATTCTCCATGCGGCGTCGTGTCCTCTCTTGAGGTGTCAGGCGAGACCGGTCGACCTGCATAGCCTCCACGGCGGGAGGCACAGGAACGGATTGCAGGGGACCAGAGGAGAGAGGAGCCAGGGAGAAAAAACGCCTCGTGCGAACAAAGTCCATATCCTGGCGGAGCTCCTGACGCCTTTCGGAAAAACGCATGTCAATGCGAGTGGCTAGATGAATGAGTTCATGTAGGTTAGCAGGGATTTCTCGTGCGGCCAGAACATCTTTAATGTTGCTGGATAGGCCTTTTTTAAAGGTCGCGCAGAGGGCCTCATTATTCCAGGATAGTTCTGAAGCAAGAGTACGGAATTGTACGGCGTACTCGCCAACGGAAGAATTACCCTGGACCAGGTTCAACAGGGCAGTCTCAGCAGAAGAGGCTCGGGCAGGTTCCTCAAAGACACTTCGAATTTCCGAGAAGAAGGAGTGTACAGAGGCAGTGACGGGGTCATTGCGGTCCCAGAGCGGTGTGGCCCATGACAGAGCTTTTCCAGACAGAAGGCTGACTACGAAAGCCACCTTAGACCTTTCAGTAGGAAACTGGTCCGACATCATCTCCAAGTGCAGGGAACATTGGGAAAGAAAGCCATGGCAAAATTTAGAGTCCCCATCAAATTTATCCGGCAAGGATAGTCGTAGGCCTGAAGCGGCCACTCGCTGCGGAGGAGGTGCAGGAGCTGGCGGAGGAGATGATTGCTGAAGCTGTGGTAGTAGCTGCTGTAGCATCACGGTCAGTTGAGACAGCTGGTGGCCTTGTTGCGCTATCTGTTGTGACTGCTGGGCGACCACCGTGGTGAGGTCGGCGACAACTGGCAGAGGAACTTCAGCGGGATCCATGGCCGGATCTACTGTCACGATGCCGGCTGGCAGGAGGTGGATCCTCTGTGCCAGAGAGGGATTAGCGTGGACCGTGCTAGTGGACCGGTTCTAAGTCACTACTGGTTTTCACCAGAGCCCGCCGCAAAGCGGGATGGTCTTGCTGCGGCGGTAGTGACCAGGTCGTATCCACTAGCAACGGCTCAACCTCTCTGACTGCTGAAGATAGGTGCGGTACAAGGGAGTAGACAGAAGCAAGGTCGGACGTAGCAGAAGGTCGGGGCAGGCAGCAAGGATCGTAGTCAGGGGCAACGGCAGGAGGTCTGGAACACAGGCTAGGAACACACAAGGAAACGCTTTCACTGGCACAATGGCAACAAGATCCGGCGAGGGAGTGCAGGGGAAGTGAAGTATAAATAGGGAGTGCACAGGTGAACACACTAATTAGAACCACTGCGCCAATCAGCGGCGCAGTGGCCCTTTAAATCGCAGAGACCCGGCGCGCGCGCGCCCTAGGGAGCGGGGCCGCGCGCGCCGGGACAGGACCGACGGAGAGTGAGTCAGGTACGGGAGCCGGGGTGCGCATCGCGAGCGGGCGCCACCCGCATCGCGAATCGCATCCCGGCTGGAGGCGGTATCGCAGCGCACCGGGTCAGTGGATCTGACCGGAGCGCTGCAGTAGCGAGAGTGTAGCGAGCGCTCCGGGGAGGAGCGGGGACCCGGAGCGCTCGGCGTAACAGTGGCTAGGTCGGTATGGTGAGGTGGTGGAGGTCCCTAAAAAGAACAGGGATGAATATGGCATCTGGTCAGGGGCCTGGACGTTTATGGTCAAGCTTAGGCGTTCAGAAAACACCGTTACCCATATACCATCTGCGACCTTCCTCGGAAGGGATCGTATCCAGATCTTCTACCAGGGTCAGCCGAAGCTCTGTCACAGATGTGGTGACCCCACACATTTTAGTGCCAATTGCACTGTGCAGAAGTGCACTCTGTGTGGGGAAATAGGCCATCTCACTACATCTTGTGCAGAGATTAGGTGTCACCTGTGTGGTGACTTAGGTCACCCATTCAGTCGCTGCCCTCGTTCCTTTGTCAACGCGGTTGTTGCCCCGGTGGGAGTAAGCCGTGAGGTGGATTCTGCTGGGGGGACGGCTGTCGGAGATGAAGGGGCACAAGGGCCAGGGAAGAAAAGTAAGCAAAAGATGCCTGCCCAACTGAGGCGTCTCAAGAAGCGTCAAAGGGACAGGGAGATTCAGGACTCACAGGAGCATCAACCAACAGGGGTGACTCCTGATCCTGTCCCTGCGGCCAGTCTTACTGCTGAGGCCCTGGGGGATAGTGAACTGGATGAGGAGATTGGGAAGATCAGCAAAGAGGGGGATGCCGTCTCCTCACTGTCCTCCCATGGTGGGAGCGCGGATGAGGACAGTGGGGGATAGGCAGAAACAAAGCGGGGTACTCGGAAGAATAAGAAAAGGAGAGATATAAGATCTTCTCCCACCCGCCAGATGCCAAAGGAAGGTACAACTGATCTCCCTCTGATTGGTCTCTCCAACTGGTTCCGAGCCCTCCGCGACATTTCCTCTTCGGAGGAGGGGGGAGCTGGGGGTGAGGTTCCGGATGTTGCGGTGGGGCTCACAGGAGACGCTGAGTCCTCTCTCCCTGGGGAATCTATGTCTTCAGGGGGGGAGACTGGCCCAGAGTCAGGGGACGAGGAAAATGTATATAAAGGGAAAATGGACACATCTATTTCACTTAAAAGGGGTAAACCATCATCTGATGAGGAGGGTGGTGGGGTGGATGGGAAGGATGGTGGGAAAAAGAAAGCTGTCTAACTCAATCACCCTCGATGGTGGCACCCTCTCCGTTGACTCTGGCATCCATTAATGTTGCCAGCATAAAGTCAGATACGGCTCGATTTGCTGCCGATTTTTTTGCCCATATTAATGCTGATATTTTATTTTTGCAGGAGACCAGCTAACAGATATGTCATCTATCTACAAGGCTAAAAGAGAGTGGAGGAATGGGCCCTCCTACTGGTCTCTTGGGGCCGAGCCGTATAGCGGAGCGGCGGTCCTTTTTACCGCAGCGGTAGAATGCCGACGGGTTATCGAGTTAGAAATGGGGAGGTGCCTGATCTTAGATGTCCTCATGAAGGGACAAGAACTTCGCCTTATTAACATCTACGGCCCACAGTCTAAGTGGGACCGGAAGTGTCTCTTTATGAGGATCAAGCCCTATCTTTTTACAAGTCGGCAGGTGGTCTTTGGAGGGGACTTTAATGCTGTCACGAGGCCCCAAGACAGGGGAGGTGCCAGAGACAAGCTGACTTATGATAGCGTCGCCCTTAATAGCATAGCGAGTGAGGCTCGCCTGGTGGATGTCCACATCCGGCACACCCCAGGCCACGCGGGATTCACCTATCATAGGGGTAGTTGTAGGTCTAGGATAGACAGGTTTTATTTGAAGGAGGAAGCCGTCTCTTCAGCAGTGTCTGTTGTTGAGGTGGAGTTCTCCGATCACTGTTTAATTTTGTTTTCTCTGAATGTCACAGAGACCCCCCGGATGGGCAGAGGCTATTGGAAGCTGAATTCGTCTCTCTTGGAAGAAGCGGAGATAAGACAGTCCTTTGAGGATTTTCTTCAGAGCCAGGTACCATTGCTGGGCCTTTGTAGCAGTAAGTCAGAGTGGTGGGAGATCTTCAAAGAAAGGGTTGCGAGATTCTTCCGCCAGCTCTCGGGCCTCAGAAGCCTAAGCAGGTACCGTTTGTACCAGGGCCTGAGGAAGAAACTTCAACAACTTGTCTCGACTGGAGGTAGTCGTGATGATATCTCCAGAGTGAAGTCCTTGTTGATGAAGTGCCAGTACGATAGGCACGCATCTTTGGTTTTTGAGAGGGATTACGGGAAGTACCGCTCGCCCGACCCTTACAGAAACTGCAAGATGTCAGTGAATAGTAAAATAGTCTCAGGACTGATTTATAGTATGGGATCCTTGAAAAGGTCCAGATCAGGGATCCTGGAGGTCGTCAGATCCTTCTACTCGCACCTCTTGGGAAGGAAGGATCTAGATCGAGATAAGGTATCAGCTTTCTTGGCTGAAACTGTCCCTGAACCAGGAGTAGACCCCTCTCTTGACGTTTTGACAGAGATGATCCGGGAAGAGGAAGTCAGGATGGCGATTGATGGGCTTGCCCTCAAGAAGTCACCCGGTCTGGATGGCTTAACATCTGAGTTCTATAAGACCTTTAAGAACACTTTGGTTCCCCTCTTGACTGCGGTTTTTAATGAGAGTCTATCCTCGGGCACTCTGCCAAAGTCAATGAGGAGGTCAGCGCTGATCATCCTGTCAAAGGGTAAAGACCCGTCCCACATTGAGAATTGGCGTCCCATAGCTCTTCTCAATGCGGACCGAAAGATTCTGGCAAAAGTGCTGTTTAACCGGGTGGTGGAGTTTGCACCCCGGCTCCTTTCGGGGGCTCAGCATTGCTCTGTTCCGGGCCGCAGTACATTTAGTGCTGTGCTCAGTGTCCGGGAGGCTGTGGAGCAGGGTAGGGCTGGCCACTGGAAGGGGTACTTGCTGTCCTTGGATCAGGCAGAAGCGTTTGATCGGGTTAACCATGAATACCTCTGGTCTGTTCTTCTGAGATATGGCCTGCCGGGGGGGTTTGTTGATTGGCTTAAGACCTTGTATGTAGGGGCAGAGAGTTTCCCGCTTGTGAATGGTTGGATTGGTCGCTCCTTTGAGGTTGGGTCTGGTGTCCATCAGGGTTGTCCTTTAAGCCCTTTGCTGTACGTGTTTGCAATTGATCCTTTCCTTAGAAGGATTGATTGTGGACCGTTGGCGGGGGTGAGAATGGACCTGGCGGTGCCGGATTCGGCTCTGAGGGCAGTAGCGTATGCTGATGATGTCACTGTGTTTGTCTCCTCACAAGAGGAGGTCAGATGGGTGATGTCAGAGGTGGACCACTACTTGGAGGCATCCGGGTCTAAGATCAACCAGGATAAGTGTGAGAGTCTCTGGCTGGGAGGGGGAGATCCTAGTTTTGATCTCCCGGACGCCCTTCCAGAGCCCCAGGAATCTGCAAAAGTTCTCGGCATTGAATTTGGCCAAGGGGATTACCCCAAACAAAACTGGGACAGCAGGCTTAAGATCGCCGCTCAGAAGGTGGATCAGTGGAAGGGTTGGTATTTGACCCTCCGGGAAAGAGTTAACCTGATCAAAACATTCCTGTTCCCTTTACTGATATATCTGGGCAGTGTATGCATGTTGCCAGAACCTCTCTGGACCCGGGTCTACAGTGTGTTCTTCCAAATGGTATGGGGGAATAGACTGAACCTAGTGAAGAGGGAGGTTACTTACCGTGCAAGGAGACTAGGGGGGTTGTGTATGGTCAACCCCGTGGTATTCCTAGTGAATACCTTTCTTAAGACCAATATAGCAAACCTCTGGTCAGAGAGGGCTCCTCCGTGGGTATCCTCCTGTAGGGGATGGTTTCGGCCTTTCTTCCAGGAATGGGAGACAGGAGGGCAGGTGAAGGATCTTCGCACACCACATGGGCATCTCCCGGCTTACGCTACCCCAGTTCTGAAGGTTATTCATCGGTGGGGTCTGGGGATCGGGGAGATTAGGACTCTGTCGAGGAAATTCCTTGACAAGAGGGTCCTGTCTTCTCATTTCCAGAGGCCATTGGCGCTCAAGGACTGCCCAAGTCGGGATCTGGAGGTGGGTTTAGAGCTTTTGAATTCGATCAGGATCCCCTTGAAGTTTTGGGACTTGACTTGGTGCTGCTTCCATGGGAAACTGTGTGTGAGGGACAATCTGAAGTGCAGGAGCTCTGATCACCGGGTATGTCCCCGCAAAGAGTGTGGAGGCATGCTGGAAAGCATGGAGCATTTTCTGCTTCATTGTCCCTTTAACACAGAGGTTTACACCAGGGTGGGCGCTTCCATTGGTTGGCCTCGGCTGGCCAGTCTCTCCTATGCGGAATGGGCCTATGGGGCATTCAGAAACCTTGGAGGCTGGGACCAGTGCACTTTATTCCTAGTCAGCTCAGTGGTCAGGTACTACACGTGGAACGCACGGTGTTTAGTGTTGACGCAGCGTAAAATCCTCCCTGTGGATGTGATGGTTAGGAACATTCTCGGTGACCTGGTGAAGGTGCGTTCTCTGGAGTACGAGAGGCTGGGTGCTGGCAGGGCCTCTCGTCTGTGGAGGGGCTCTGCCTTTAAAGTGCCTTAGCCTGTTGTCTCCCCCTGGTGGTGGGCTGATGCTGGCACATTAGTCTTTTTGTTTTGAGCAGTCGGTTTATGGTAATATAGGGCTTGCAGGCACTGAACTTGAGCTTTAGGGGTTTGTTGTTTGGCTTATAGTGTTATATGTATTTGTTATTGTATTTATTGTTGTAGTCTATTTGTATACTTATGTATTGTATATATTGTTAGTCTGTGTATATTTTATGTAATGTATATATTGTATATATTGTGTGATGCCACCTGGGGTTTGGGTTTAGTTTAGGTTGGGTGGTGGGTTAAAAGGGGGGAGGGGGTTTGTATGGGACTTTTATATATACAGAAAATCCTGGACTGGTTCATGGACGTCTGGTAACATGTACTGGGGGCATGGGATGCGGGACCAGCTCAGGGCCAAAAAAAAAAAAAAAGGAGTGTTATTTTGTTTGTGTTGGTTTTATTATTTTGTATATATTATTATTATTGTTGTTGTTATTCTTTTTGGTATATTACTGGTATTGGGTTTTTGGTATTGCAACTGGGCCAGGAAATTCACATTTAGTATTAGTGTATATTAGTGTATATAGTTTATTAGTATGGTATGGGTATAATGGGTATTATAGTAATATGTCTTTTGTAAATATTGTATATATTTGTTTGTGTGCAGGAATGAGTGTGGGGTGGACCGGTGTTGTATTTTATGCTATGGTGTTGGTTTTATGATTCGTTATATTGATATGTTCTGTCGGATATGATATGTTTATGTTTTGTAATTTTTTATTGTTATGTTTGAAATTTTAATAAAAGATCTACAGGATATAACTCAGGATCAGTACAGGATAAGTAATGTAATGTATGTACACAGTGACCTCACCAGCAGAATAGTGAGTACAGCTCTGGAGTATAATACAGGATATAACTCAGGATCAGTACAGGATAAGTAATGTTATGTATGTACACAGTGACCTCACCAGCAGAATAGTGAGTACAGCTCTGGAGTATAATACAGGATATAACTCAGGATCAGTACAGGATAAGTAATGTAATGTATGTAGACACTGACCCATTTTTTAGCTCCTATATACTATATATTGTAGATTATTGCACTTTGTTGCTGTTTCTCTTCTCCTTGTGAAGGACGGCTGTGTATGTTGTGTGACCCCGGAGCCGGCCCTGCAGACATTGTTCCGTATCTCATGTACTTTACGGCTACTATACATCTATCTGTAACACCACCGCACAGACAGGGGAGGTAAATGGAAGCCGCTCGCTGTGACACGAATACTTTATCTCATGGAGCCCGAGGCGCAGAGCTGCTCTTGTACGACTCCAATCTTTACAGCAAATCCTGGAGATGGTTCCCGTATTGTTCCATGACGTTCGTCTTGGGGTAATATCTATCATGACTGCGGCCTCAAAGACACAGAACAAGGACGCGAAGCAGACACCAGACTCCGGGATACAGCTCGGTCTTTTCCTTCACAGGAGAAGATACATTTTTATAACTATTTATTATATATACAGTATGTATATATATATATATATATATATATATATATATATATATATATATATAGTCCAAGAAAATAGAAAAGAGCAGCATAACCTCTCATAGATGTAGTTGCGGGTGCAAGCAGTAAAAAAGGTCCCGGGTCAGGGATCCCATGGATATCCACACCAAGAGAAACGAGGACCGCAGCACTCCAAAAGTGAAGGTGAAAAAGATTCCTTGACCTGACATCAAGGAACAACGTTTCAACTGCCAAATTGCAGTCTTTCTCAAGCTCTCTTCAACTGGTATAGACAGATCACTGGCACTGCAATGGGCATGCTGTTGTCCTGCACATATGCAAACCTGTTCCTCGTTGTTCTTGAATGTCGTTAGATCTATTCCGACCAAAATCCTTTCGTAGGGCATATTAAATGATATCTACGTTTCGTAGACGATGTCCTGATTGTGTGGGACGGTCCCCCTCCAGTATTCCAGAGTTTCGTTGATTATCTCAACAATATCAACACTGAATACATTCTCTTCACTTGTGTTTTCGAGGGAACTGAACTAGACTTCCTAGATGTGAAGTTGCGTGCTGGGGAAGGTGGCCTAGTTACCATGGGCTACAGAAAATGTACCACACTCAACACGTTGCTTCATTTTCACAGCTCCCATCCCTTTCACACAAAAAAGAGCATCCCCTATTCCCAATTATTCCACCTATGCAGAATAAACAGTAACAACGACGTCTTTCTCCAACAGGCCCCTGACCTCCGGTGACGCCCATTAGAACGACAATACCCTGATAAACTGGTAAAAGAAAGCTTAGAGAGAGTCAATAAAATCAATAGAGATTAATTATTTATTCCTAAAAAGAGATGTCAGCCTCCCTAGACAACACCAATTTCAATTTTATCATAACCAATGCCATTCACCGGCATTGGTATATACTTGAAACTGATCCTGAGTTTAAAAACGTTACTTGCATCAAGCCTCTAATAACCTCTAATTAAAAAAGCATCACTATAGGTGATAAACTGAAAAAACACACCTCCACTCCCCGTTCAACAGAGACCATGCCATGCCAGACCATACTATGGAGGTGTATCTACCATAGAGGTGTATCTACCATAGAGATGTATCTACTATGGAGGTGTATCTACCATGGAGGTGTATCTACCATGGAGGAGTATCTACCATAGAGGTGTATCTACCATAGAGGTGTATCTACCATAGAGGTGTATCTACCATAGAGATGTATCTACCATAGAGGTGTATCTACCATAGAGGTGTATCTACCATGGAGGTGTATCTACCATAGAGGTGTATGTACCATGGAGGTGTATCTACCATAGTGGTGTATCTACCATAGAGGTGTATCTACAATGGAGGTGTATCTACCATAGATGTGTATCTACCATGGCGGTGTATCTACCATGGAGGAGTATCTACCATAGAGGTGTATCTACCATGGAGGAGTATCTACCATAGAGGTGTATCTACCATGGAGGTGTATCTACCATAGTGGTGTATCTACCATAGAGGTGTATCTACCATGGAGGTGTATCTACCATAGAGGTGTATCTACCATGGAGGTGTATATACCATAGAGGTGTATCTACCATAGAGGTGTATCTACAATGGAGGTGTATCTACCATAGATGTGTATCTACCATGGCGGTGTATCTACCATGGAGGAGTATCTACCATAGAGGTGTATCTACCATGGAGGGGTATCTACCATAGAGGTGTATCTACCATGGAGGTGTATCTACCATGGAGGTGTATCTACCATGGAGGTGTATCTACCATAGAGGTGTATCTACAATGGACCATAGAGGTGTATCTACCATAGAGGTGTATCTACTATAGAGGTGTATCTACCATGGAGGTGTATCTACCATAGAGGTGTATCTACAATGGACCATAGAGGTGTATCTACCATAGAGGTGTATCTACTATAGAGGTGTATCTACCATGGAGGTGTATCTACCATAGAGGAGTATCTATAGAGGTGTATCTGCTATAGAGATGTATCCACCATAGAGCTGTATCTACCATAGAGGAGTATCTATAGAGGTGTATCTACCATAGAGGTGTATCTACCATGGAGGTGTATCTACCATGGAGGTGTATCTACCATGGAGCTGTATCTACCATAGAGGAGTATCTATAGAGGTGTATCTACCATAGAGGTGTATCTACCATGGAGGTGTATCTACCATAGAGGTGTATCTACTATAGAGGTGTATCTACCATGGAGGTGTATCTACCATAGAGGTGTATCTACAATGGACCATAGAGGTGTATCTACCATAGAGGTGTATCTACTATAGAGGTGTATCTACCATGGAGGTGTATCTACCATAGAGGAGTATCTATAGAGGTGTATCTGCTATAGAGATGTATCCACCATAGAGCTGTATCTACCATAGAGGAGTATCTATAGAGGTGTATCTACCATAGAGGTGTATCTACCATGGAGGTGTATCTACCATGGAGGTGTATCTACCATGGAGCTGTATCTACCATAGAGGAGTATCTATAGAGGTGTATCTACCATAGAGGTGTATCTACCATGGAGGTGTATCTACCATAGAGGTGTATCTACTATAGATTCACCCACTTGAATTGACTTTCTACTGGATATGACAGACTTGAGACTTGGCGATATCCCACGCTGACTAGGGTTCTGCTGAGATCCAATTTCACAGATTAGCCAGGGTATGAACACTTGCAGAATAGCGGGGGTGATTGAATTGAGAGATTGTCTTTTAGGCTTCCCTTTGAATCACCTCACACTACTTCCCACTCCTTTCCACACTGCAGCTCACATGGAGCTCTGCACACAGCAGTGACTAGACTCACTATAGCGCCGTGACTCAACACTGAACTGGGGCAGCTCCTCCCCCCCCCCCCTACACTATATACAGGGCAATTTGGGGGTTCCCATTGGGCGGACAGGGTCACCTGGTTACTCTGCATCTTCTTCTTAAGAGTACAATACATATACAATACAAGACAACAAAGTGCATAAACACAGAACAGGAGCAGCAGGCATGCCCAAGGAGATCTGCAGCCCACAGGACAGCCTTAGATGCTGGGACACCACAAACTCCTCCTCTTAAGAACAGCAGTCCTTGGCGCCCAGTCATAGAGACTGGGGATTGATGAAGATGGTAGACTGTCACAGTCCTTTTAGGGCTAGAACACAGTTCTTTGGTATTAGTGCGAAAGTTCTTCTGTATAGTTGGTGCTGTTGATGCTGATCACTGGCATTTTGATGTTAAGTGCCATTTATTTTACCTGAAAAACACATTAACTACTTAGCATTTTTTTCTTAAAGATTAAAGACATATGGACAGATAAAAAAAAACAAAAAACATAAAATGTACAGACATAAAACGTATCTTGTGGCTCATCCTTCGGCTGCAGCATTTTCCCTAACAAGGCAACTGCAGAACTACCAGACCTGTGCCACGGGGCCCCTTGGCTTATAGCATCTTCTCCCCACGACTGAAGAACGTAGAGAACACCTCATGGCCACATCTAAGAGACACGACAAGAGACACGCAGACTCCTTCTTTTCTGCTAAATTTCAGCCAAGGGATCCCCTTGAAGTCCAGGTGCACCTCATTAAGGAAGACATAGAATAGGTAGAGTGAAGATAACACATCCTGACTAAAATTACAGTTCTGACTACAAAACAGGAGGATATTATTACTGTCCGGCTTTATGCATTTCACTAACGACGGTATCGACTGAATCATGAGACAAAATCAAACATTAGAAGACTGGACAAGACATTACTGAGTACATAACAAGACTGTCTAGGTTATACCTTCCTGACCACTAGATCCTGACTAGAATCATTTTTTTTTTCTGGCACAAGTTTAAAGGGGTACTCCGCCCCCAAGACATCTTATCTCTTATCCAAAGGATAGGGGATAAGGTGTCTGATTGCGGGGGTCCCACCGCTGGGGACCCCCGCAATCTAGCATGCAGCACCCACCTGTAAGCACTGCTGGAAGCACTGGAGGCTCTCAGTGTTATGCCTCCCGACCATGGGGAGGGAGTAGTGTGATGTCACGACTCCGCCCCCGTGTGATGTCATGCCCCACCCCCTCAATGCAAGTCTATGGGAGGGGGCGTCCGCTCTCTGTAGTACTGACACAGTCCAGACTGGGGGGGTTTCTGAAGCACACACCCAAATCCTGTTCGTACATGCCAAAATTTTGTGGTGGTGGCTCACGATTAGAAACTTTCCTGTTCATGACTCGTTGGTTTTGTGGTGACTGGGGGGGGTGCAATATCAACCTGTCAAATCGTGACGCCACTGTTAGCCTATACATGGTTCGAGCTGGAGACAGCTTCTCCTGGGCCAGGCATGGGGCAATAAACACACCGACACCAGGTTACGGATAACTGTATCTTACTGAGGCAGGTGTAGATGGTACATTACTCCCAGTACGGAGCAGAGTAGAAGGGAAGCAGTGTAATCCGGGGGAGCCCTGTGGCCTTGCTGGGACTTATGGTGCTTTTCACCCACTTGAATTAGATAGACTTGAGTCTTGGAGATTAAGAGATATCCCACAATGACTAGGGTTCTGCTAAGGTCCAATTTCCGACACCACCGGGGAGGGTCTGACTCACCAACTCCTGTGTGGGGAAAGGCGGGGGTGATATGATGAGAGATCGTCTTTTATCCTTCCCTTGGAATCTCCTCACACTTCTTCCACCTCCTTTTCACACTGCAGCTCACATGGAGCTCTGCACACAGCAGTGACTAAACTCACTATAGGGCAGTGACTCCGCACACAGCAGTGACTAGACTCACTATAGGGCAGTGACTCCGCACACAGCAGTGACTAGACTCACTATAGGGCAGTGACTCCGCACACAGCAGTGACTAAACTCACTATAGGGCAGTGACTCCGCACACAGCAGTGACTAGACTCACTATAGGGCAGTGACTCCGCACACAGCAGTGACTAGACTCACTATAGGGCAGTGACTGCACTGAACTGGGGCAGCTCCTCCCCCCTTATACCATATAAAGGGCAATTTATTCAGACAGCAGAGTTATGTTCTCTGACTGATAGGATTATTTACAGACAGCAGAGTTATGTTCTCTGACTGATAGCATTATTTACAGACAGCAGAGTTATGTTCTCTGACTGATAGCATTATTTACAGACAGCAGAGTTATGTTCTCTGACTGATAGGATTATTTACAGACAGCAGAGTTATGTTCTCTGACTGATAGGATTATTTACAGACAGCAGAGTTATGTTCTCTGACTGATAGGATTATTTACAGACAGCAGAGTTATGTTCACTGACTGATAGGATTATTTACAGACAGCAGAGTTATGTTCTCTGACTGATAGGATTATTTACAGACAGCAGAGTTATGTTCACTGACTGATAGGATTATTTACAGACAGCAGAGTTATGTTCTCTGACTGTTTATTCACAGACTGCAGAGTTATGTTCTCTGACTGATAGGATTATTTACAGACAGCAGAGTTATGTTCTCTGACTGATAGGATTATTCACAGACAGCAGAGTTATGTTCACTGACTGATAGGATTATTTACAGACAGCAGAGTTATGTTCTCTGACTGATAGGATTATTTACAGACAGCAGAGGTATATTCACTGACTGATAGGATTATTTACAGACAGCAGAGTTATGTTCTCTGACTGATAGGATTATTTACAGACAGCAGAGTTATGTTCACTGACTGATAGGATTATTTACAGACAGCAGAGTTATGTTCTCTGACTGTTTATTCACAGACTGCAGAGTTATGTTCTCTGACTGATAGGATTATTTACAGACAGCAGAGTTATGTTCTCTGACTGATAGGATTATTCACAGACAGCAGAGTTATGTTCACTGACTGATAGGATTATTTACAGACAGCAGAGTTATGTTATCTGACTGATAGGATTATTTACAGACAGCAGAGTTATGTTCACTGACTGATAGGATTATTTACAGACAGCAGAGTTATGTTCTCTGACTGATAGGATTATTTACAGACAGCAGAGTTATGTTCACTGACTGTTTATTCACAGACAGCAGAGTTATGTTCACGGTGCTCGGTGCCATCATTACGTTCGGCGCCGCAGTTATGGATCGGCCCATTCTGGGGGGTTATTGCCCAATTACGAGGCCTAAAAACAACTCACAACCATAATAAGCATTTACAGAAATGACTATTATTACCTGCCGTATAATCGCAGCTTCTGCTGGGATTTTGCGCTCAGTTTATGGTTATGTCGCACGGCTCATCTGGGGCCATTACTATGGTGATTATCTCCGTATAATTCATACGATGCAGTGATGAGGATCCTGCAAGTGTGAATGGAATCTAAACATCACTGGAATCAGCCGCAAACTGTCCGGTCCTCCCCATCCAGTCCTCCCCATCCGGTCCTCCCCATCCGGTCCTCCCCATCCGGTCCTCCCCATCCGGTCCTTCCTATCCAATCCTCTCCACCCGGTCCTCCTCATTCGGTCCTCCCCATCTGGTCCTCTCCATCTGGTCCTCTCCATCCGGTCCTCCCCATTAACCCATCTGGTCCACTCCATCCGGTCCTCCGCATCTGGTCCTCCACTATCCGGTCCTCCCCATCCTGTCCTCTTCATCCAGTCCTCCCCATCTGATCCTCTCCATCTAGTCCTCTACATCCGGTCCTCCCCATCCGATCCTCTCCATCCGGTACCTCCCAATCCTGTCCTCACCATCCTGTCCTCTTCATCCGGTCCTCTTCATCCAGTCCTCCCCATCTGATCCTCTCCATCTAGTCCTCTACATCCGGTCCTCCCCATCCGATCCTCTCCATCCGGTACCTCCCAATCCTGTCCTCCCCATCCTGTCCTCTTCATCCGGTCCTCTTCATCCAGTCCTCCCCATCCGATCCTCTCCATCCTGACCTCCCCATCCGGTCCTCTGCACCCGGTCCTCGGCACCTGGACCTCTCCACCCGGTCTTCTGCACCCGGTCCTCTCCACCTGGTCCTCTCCACCCGGTCCTCCCCATCCGGTCCTCTCTATCTGGTCCTCCCCATCTGGTCCTCTCCATGAACCCATCTGGTCCTCTTCATCCGGTCCTCTTCATCCCCATCCCATCCTCTTCATCCCAGCGTCTTCATCTGGTCCTCCAGATCCGGTCCTCCCCATCTGATCCTCCCCATTCGGTCGTCTCCATCCCGTCCTCTCCATCCCATCCTCTTCATCCAGTCCTCCCCATCCGGTCCTCCCCACCCGGTCCTCTCCATCCCGTCCTCTCTCCATTTTGCACCCCTCCATTCAGTCTTTTCCATCTAGTCAACATTATTTAGTCCACTCTATCTCCATCCTGTCCCCTGTATCCAGTTTCTATGATCTGCTTCATCCAGTAGAAGAAAGAGACTGAACATTTTGTAGAAATATACACACTGTGCAGAACCAGTCAACCCTACCTATATCTATCTGTATACACAAGGGGAAGGTCCTGGCAGGTCCCAGACATCTCTAATTAGAATAGTTCAGACTTGGGATCTTCTCTGTACAGGCTCCGCCTTTATCCCCTGCCGTATACATCTCAGGCTCTTCTGTAGTATAATTCTATGTTCTATCTGGGTATGTTCTATCTTATTAATGTTTTACAGTTTAGACTGAATACAGGTTGTTCTACTCCTATATGTATTGTTATATTCTAAGCGCATCTACACTGATCTAGAATATTCTAGTAGGGTCCGTATCGGGTCCGTCCTTCTGAATATTCTATCGGTCTTATAATTCACTTTTAGAAGATTCATGAGATTTTTTCCCTATTTTGACCTTGACTCTTCAGTGATTGGATCCCTGGAACAGACTGAAGACGTGACGGTGACATTGTATCTAAATGTATCGCGTCTCGTCTTCCCTGCCACGCGCGGCTCGCAGCCATTTACTGAGGTTTCCAAGGTCAGGTGGTCGCCCATCACTTTAACAAATGGAGGGGTTTCAATTTCCCAGTCTTCTCCTGCGTTCCGGTAACAGATACATTGTGCATTGATTTTCCTGCTGGGGGAGAGAAGTCTCATCAGCATCTCGCGGCCCGCGAACGTCCCGTCATACGGATTATTCCAGTTGGGTCATCTGCGCTCTGACACGGGGCTCAGCGTCCTCGCCGGCAGATCTCACCCGGCTCCAATTACGCCGAGTGGAAAGTGTTTACGCCGACTCTTCACATCCCTCATGTAACGCGGCTTTGAATTCATCTGAAAAGCTCATTAAAGGCAGAAAAAAAAAATAGTTTGGAAAAGATGCGATTCGCGAGGTATCAAGTCCGGCCGGTGATCTCGCCATTCCTCAGGATGAGCAATACCCTGGCGACTCGCTGCAAAAATCAAATACTGTGAGATAATTAAAAGGAGAATGAAATAAAAAAGCGAGGCGGCCGTGTAGTGGTAGCGACGGACGGGAAGTTCGGCGCCTTAATTGCCTTTGTGGTTTTTTTTTTTTTTTTAGATATTTTTTTTTTCTTTGTTTTTTTTTTCTTTGTTTTTTTTTTTTTTTTTTTAAAGCTCATTTAGAAATGAAAAATCTGAACCAAAATGAAACGGCTGCAGGTAGATTGTAATTTGTCTTAACCCTTTAGTTTCCCTCTAGTCGGCGACCACGCTAATAAAATTGTTGAATCGAGATGGTGGTAAAATGTGCGCGGTATATGCGTTGAATACGAGGGGAATCTGTTCTATGACTCCCACAGATCGGCCGCTGGATTTCGGTCGGGTTCACATGGCACTTTTTTTTTGACCTGCGGGTTATCGAGTGACGAAGCTGCGGTTTTTTATGCCGCGATGCAGCCTAGGATTGGCCCCCGCACCCCTGACAAGGTTAGGACTTGGCCTAAGAGTAAAGCTTATGCCAGTGTTTCCCAACCAGGGTGCCTCCAGCTGTTGCAAAACTACAACTCCCAGCATGCCCGGACAGCCAAAGGCTGTCCGAGCATGCTGGGAGTTGTAGTTTTGCAACAGCTGGAGGCACCCTGGTTGGGAAACACTGGCTTAGGCTGTGGGCGCCGCTGAAATCCTTCGTCGCCAGCACCATGGACGGCAATGCCGACCGCACGGACAAACATGTTATAAGTTTCGGTGCCGCGCAAATTCTGCATTGTGAATGGTGCCGTAGAATCCTATTGAAAACAATGAGAGGCTGCTGCACCGGAATATTCCAAGTGGATTTTCCGAGCGAGATTCTCCTTGGAAATTATATAGTGTGAATTTAACCTAAGCGACCGCACAGAAAAACATGGCGCAAATTGTGTAGCAGAAATTTCAAGAGTAGCCTGGTATTTTTGCTGTAAATTTTAGCACTTTCTATAATTATTTTGATAAGGGTTAATGGGCTTATCCGCTGTTTTTGACATGTTTTTAGCAAGGAATACGTACGGAAGTGAATTGCACATATGACGGCATATTTAAAATAAGCATTGAAAGAAATTCTGCGCCGCGGTTCACGGTCCACACTGCGGCATTAAATGAGGCACCCGCTCCTCCATTCCGCCTTACTGTATTGGTATTCGGGTGATGCAGATAGTGAGGGGCTGCAGTTGCCTGGAGATCTGTGGCACTGGGCTATAATTCAGGGGCTTGCGCCCTGGATGCCCCTGGCAGGGACTTTTGAATTCCCCCTTTCAGTGGCACCGAGGGGGTGACCATAATCTCTCCCCACACCCCTCTATAAGGACACCACTGCTCAGCCCCATTACAATATACCACTTACTGCACTTAGAAGTAACTCAGAGCAAATGTATTGATGAGACTTCACCGCCTCTCTCTGCAAACCCAGAGGCATCATAGGAAATGTAGTCAGCAGCAGCAGCAGAAGAAAACCACGTCAGAGAGGAAATAGGCATTTAGATGGCAGACAGATGTTCTTTTACACCAGTGGTCTGAAAACGGGGGCCCTCCAGACATTTCAAAACTTCAACTCCCAGCATGCCGGACCGCCATGGCTGAGACCACCAAAGACTTTCATAATCAACATTACTACATGAATAATACTTTTTTGTTTTTTTTATCTATTTTTCAAGTAATTTTATGATGTGTGAACCAGTCTTAACCCCTACAAGAAGGTATAGAGTCTCCTGCTGGGTTCCCATGTCCTGGTCTTGGAGCAGCACATGACCAGCAATGTCTGGAGTCAGGGAGAGAGTCCTGGTCATCACTGCGAGAGTGGTCAGGACCCTTCTGTCCTCTTCCTCCAGACTCCTCTGTCCTCCTCCTCTGTCCTCTTCCAGACTCCTCTGTACTTCTCTGTTCTCCTTCTCCAGACTCCTCTGTCCTCCTCCTCCAGACTCTTCTGTCCTCTTCCAGACTCCTCTGTACTTCTCTGTCCTCTTTCTCCAGACCCTCTGTCATCCTCCTTCAGACTCCTCTGTACTTCTCTGTTCTCCTTCTCCAGACTCCTCTCTCCTCTTTCTCCAGACCATCTGTCATCCTCCTTCAGACTCCTCTGTACGTCTCTGTTCTTCTCCTCCAGACTCCTCTGTACGTCTCTGTTCTCCTCCTCCAGACTCCTGTCTGGCACTGATAACTACATTTCCATAGACTTTCATAATAAACATCATTACATATAAAATACAGGACGTGTCAAGTACTTTTGGGTTGTGTGAACCAGTCTTCACCTCCACAAGAAGGGATGGACTCTCCTGCTGGTTTCCCATGTCCTGGTCTTGGAGCAGCCACCAATTACCAGTCGGCACATTACCAGCAATGTCTGGAGTCAGGGAGAGAGTCCTGGTCATCACTGCGAGAGTGGTCAGGAGGGGCCACACCAGGGCAGAAAGGAAGGGGTCAAATTATAAGTACAATGGACAGATCTGAAGGAGAGGAACAAGGAGTCCAGAGGCCGAGCTATAGTCAGAGTCAGTTCACATGCATTGGGATTAGGGTCGCCACCTTTCTTGCAAAAAAAAAAATACTGGCCAAGCTAATTTGCATAATTCATTATATATGCGTGACATCACAGGATACACATATGTGGGGGAAATTTTGTCCTATTCTGGCCCCTATAACTTTTTTATTTCTGTATGGGGGGTAATTTTTTGCGCCCGATCTGTAGTTTTTAACCGAACCATTTTTGTTTTGATGGGACTTTTTGATCACTTTTTTTTTTTTCATTAAATTCGGGAATTGCAGTTAGTTATTAACTACAACTCCCAGCATGCCCTGATACAGCCTGTGGCTCAGAAGCTGCCCCAAATGAAAAGTACAACTCCCAGCATGTTGGACTAGATAGTAGTATATAGTATAGGTCAATGTTTCCCAACCAGGGGCACCTCCAGCTGTTGCAAAACTACAACTCCCAGCATGCCCGGACAGCCAATGGATGGGAGTTGTAGTTTTGCAACAGCTGAAGGCACCCCTGATTGGGAAACACTGGTGTAGTCTATGGTGCAACATTCCGGGAGTTGGAGGATTGATTGAATAAATAAATACCGGCAGGGGGGCCAAAATACCGGCTGTGTCGGTAAAATACTGGCCAGTTGGCAATCCTCATTGGGGGGCAAGAATGTTAGGGCCACGGGGCTCCCCTGTAAATGGGCCCATGGGGCTGGTGTCATCTGCTCGTGTAGGTTGTGAGACTAGTGATGAGCGGCAAGGGCCATATTCGAATTTGCGATATTTTGCAAATATATTGACAATTATTTGTATATTCGCTATCTTCGTTCACTTTTTTTCCATGCGAAAATTAGAATAAAAATTAGCATTCACAAAAAAACGTATATTTGTCATTACGAATGTATAGCACTATATTCAAAATATTTGCGAAATGGCAAAGTGCCGATATTCACGATAAAAATTAGCATTACGGATATTCTTGCTCAACACTATTAGAGACCACCATGGGGAGTAGAGAGCCTATCGTTGCCTCCATGCACCATGTTGGTGGTCCCCCCGTTTCTTGTCCTCTCAGCTCTTCCCCCCATGAATTGTGTCTCCATTGATGTCCAGAATACGATGAAGGTTCAGTCTGGTCACGTATGGACGGGTTTGATGTGGTCACCTCTTTGTTGTTCACCATTGGATATTATTTTTTTTGGGGGGGGGGGGAGTTGATCCACGTCGGAGCAGCTCCATAGGAAACACATCCAGGAGTCGGAGTCGACACTTTTGTCTGATGATTGAGCAGATTGATGGTCGCCGGAGTCTTATACGCTTTAATATGAAGACGTGACGAATGGCCGGCGGAGGACGCTTTGCCTGGTTGGGTCTCGGCAGCTTTGCGCTCCCCTCCTCCGGCTCTATCGGGATAAGATGTAATCCGGACGCCTTTCCTCCGCTTTGTTCTCCAGTTTAAGGGTGAAAAGCTTTTCCGACTAATCTGCTCTCTGCCTGTGAATGTAAATTCTCGCGGTAGCGCGGAGCGAATTTCCTGATCGCCTGTAGAAGTCAATTAGTGGATTTAGGCCTTTTAGAGGTAAATCCGCTGTTTATTGGGCTTTCTTCCTAATAGCTCTCGAATAGAATGACCAGCTGTTATACATTGTCCTGATAATGGAGGACACGGGGTGCGCAGAGTCCTGCCGCTGTAATCTCGCCTTTCCTGTCTAATAAGCGTCCGGACTCTGGGATCTGTCATGTGCGCAAATACATCAACCACTTGAGACGTGTCACACGTCCTTCTAAGCTCCAGATAAATGCGCGAGTGTTCAGTCTAATGCAGGTGAAAAGAGGAGCGTTCAGATTACAGCGCGATATAAACAGGATCAGCATTCAGATAGTGAGGCCGTACACTATATACACACATCTAGCTGCTATGTGTGCTGGGCTGAGCCGCTGCCAGACTCCTCTCTCCTCTTCCTCCAGACTCCATTGTCCTCCTCCTCCTCCAGACTCCACTCTCCTCCTCCAGACTCCTTTGTCCTCCTCCTCCTCCAGACTCCTCTCTCCTCCTCCTCCAGACTCCTTTGTCCTCCTCCTCCTCCAGACTCCACTCTCCTCCTCCTCCAGACTCCACTCTCCTCCTCCTCCAGACTCCTCTCTCCTCCTCCTCCAGACTCCTCTCTCCTCCTCCTCCAGACTCCTCTCTCCTCCTCCTCCAGACTCCACTCTCCTCCTCCTCCAGACTCCACTCTCCTCCTCCTCCAGACTCCACTCTCCTCCTCCTCCAGACTCCACTCTCCTCCTCCTCCAGACTCCACTCTCCTCCTCCAGACTCCTCTCTCCTCCTCCTCCAGACTCCTCTCTCCTCCTCCTCCAGACTCCTCTCTCCTCCTCCTCCAGACTCCTCTCTCCTCCTCCTCCAGACTCCACTCTCCTCCTCCTCCAGACTCCACTCTCCTCCTCCAGACTCCTCTCTCCTCCTCCTCCAGACTCCACTCTCCTCCTCCTCCAGACTCCACTCTCCTCCTCCAGACTCCTCTCTCCTCCTCCTCCAGACTCCTCTCTCCTCCTCCTACAGACTCCTCTCTCCTCCTCCTCCAGATTCCTCTCTCCTCCTCCTCCAGACTCCACTCTCCTCCTCCAGACTCCTCTCTCCTCCTCCTCCAGACTCCTCTCTCCTCATCCTCCAGACTCCACTCTCCTCCTCCAGACTCCTTTGTCCTCCTACTCCCAGACCCCTCTGTGTTCCTCCAGACTCCTCTGTCCTCCTCCTCCTCCTTCAGACATCTCTGTCCTCCTCCTCCAGATTCCAATTTCCTCCTCCAGACTCCTTTGTCCTTCTCCTCCCAGACCCCTCTGTCCTCCTCCTCCAGACTTCTCTGTCCTCCCCCAGACTCCTCTATCCTCCCCCTCCTCCAGACTTCTCTGTTCTTCTCCTCCAGACTTCTCTGTCCTCCTCCTCCAGACTCATTTGTCCTCCTCCTCCAGACTTCTCTGTCCTCCTCCTCCAGATTCCTTTGTCCTTCTCCTCCTCCAGACTCCTCTCTCCTCCTCCAGACTCCTCTCTCCACCTCCAGACCCCTCTCTCCTCCTCCAGACTCCTCTCTCCTCCTCCAGACCCCTCTCTCCTTCTCCAGACTCCTCTGTCCCCCTCCAGACTCCTGTACCCTTAGACTTCTCTGTACTTCTCCTTTCTAGAAGCTTCTACATAGAAACTAGCTGGTGTGTGTCATGTGACCAATGATCCAATTACCTTGTGCGTGGTAATGCAAATGTTAACCCTTTCACTTTCAGAATACCTCAGTTATGCCATGATAACCCAGACACAGATTTAGGCATTGAAAAGGGGTTCCTCAGCCACACGACAACTTCACACAATTGTATCTAGAACTCAATTAGTGTAACCGTGCACAATGATGAGGTGTGAGATGCAGGGCAGATGGCATTAACCTTCCTCAATACCACCTGAAGGTATACAGCTGGATCCTGGGCTAGGCACGGGGGGCAATGATGACTCCGATGCCAAGTTACGGATAATGGTAGCTTTACTGAGGTTAAACAGGTGGAAAAGTCTATACAGTTCAGCCAGGGCCCAAGGAGGTGACCAGTGACGCAGAGACAACTGGACAGATGACTGTGACTTGACTGACTTGTGGCTGTGGTTACTTGCAGGTTGGTAGCCTGTGGTTGCAGACTGGACTTGAGGCTCCTATGACTCTGAACACTTAGTCGACTTGACTGATCCTCAGCAGGAAACAAGAGAGTGAGCAGAGGCTCCACCCAGGGCTTTTATGGGGGAGGCTCTGCGGGGTCCCATTGGTCACCCTTAAGTCACCTGGTCACTGATACCTCCTGGGTAACAATCACATGACAACTCACATGTTACAGTCTTACAGTGACAACGCTTTCTTCACACATTACAGAGTATAATACATGGTAAACATATGTACATGGGGGAACAGGTGCAAGGGGGCCCGAGGGACCCCGAAGGGAGGCTGCCTGACAGGGCAACAAAGGTACGGGGTAACAACTCCTGTACTGGGCCACCACAGTTACAGGCGGGGTACCTCAGAGTTCACTGATCTAGGAGATGGCTCATCTGTTTTCCACCTCCCACCGAGTTGTATGGAGCGGCACAAGCTCCTCCCCTGCATCATACAGACTCCTCCTCACTAGGGGCCCCAATCACTTATCCTGTGCATCTACACATGAAGTATAAGTATAAGTATACACATGAAGTATAAGTGTAAATCCTGGCGCCCTGGAGCAGAGTTACCTCTTCGGATGATCTACAGCACTAAAGAGGTTAAACGCTGTTGTTAGGAGGATTAACTGCGAATCGCTGACACCGCGGCCGCCATCAGACCGATCACCATGAATCTCCCCACGTCTCCTCAGACGACGGCCCTGTCTGCAGAATAAAATGTACGCGATGGTTCCAGGAATTCAGAGCGACCAAAACCCGATAACGTAAAATTTCTAATAAGTAAAAAGTTGTGGCTACAAATATGGGGGAGGAAGTAACAAAGTATTGTGAGAGGGAAAAGGAACGTCCAGGTATGTCCTATAGTCACCCTCTAATGTTACTGCTATACACAATCCACAGGGGCCAACAATGGAGCTTACTTGTCAGCTTTGCAGTGCAGAATAGGTAAGAATTGGCACAGTCATCTCATTATCATTAGAGGGCGGGGTCAGCACAGTCTTCTCATAATCATTAGAGGGTGGAGTCAGCTGAGTCAACACATCATTAGAGGGCGGGGTCAGCACAATCTTCTCATTATCATTAGAGGGTGGAGTCAGCTGAGTCAACTCATCATTATCATTAGAGGTTGGGGTCAGCACAGTCATCTCATTATCATTAGAGGGCGGGGTCAGGACAGTCATCTCATTATCATTAGAGGGTGGGGTCAGCACAATCTTCTCATTATCATTAGAGGGTGGAGTCAGCAGAGTCAACTCATTATCATTAGAGGGCGGAGTCAGCAGAGTCAACTCATTATCATTAGAGGGAGGGGTCAGCAGAATCATCTCATTATCATTAGAGGGTGGAGTCAGCAGAGGCATCTCATTATCATTAGAGGGCAGAGTCAGAAGAGTCAACTCATTATCATTAGAGGGCGGAGTCAGCAGAGTCAACTCATTATCATTAGAGGGAGGGGTCAGCAGAATCATCTCATTATCATTAGAGGGTGGAGTCAGCAGAGGCATCTCATTATCATTAGAGGGCAGAGTCAGAAGAGTCAACTCATTATCATTAGAGGGCGGAGTCAGCAGTCAACTCATTATCATTAGAGGGAGGGGTCAGCAGAATCATCTCATTATCATTAGAGGGTTGAGTCAGCAGAGGCATCTCATTATCATTAGAGGGCAGAGTCAGAAGAGTCAACTCATTATCATTAGAGGGAGGGGTCAGCAGAGTCATCTCATTATCATTAGAGGAAGGGGTCAGCAGAGTCATCTCATTATCATTAGAGGGTGGGGTCAGCAGAGTCATCTCATTATCATTAGAGGGCGTGGACAGCAGAGTCATCTCATTATCATTAGAGGGCGGGGTCGGCAGGGTCATCTCATTATCATTAGAGGGAGGGGTCAGCAGAGTCATCTAACTATCATTAGAGGGAGGAGTCAGCAGTCATCTCATTATCATTAGAGGGTGGAGTCATCTCATTATCATTAGAGGGTGGGGACATCATAATTATGCAAATTTCTGACATCAGTTATGGCACAGATGTTGGAGGCCACGTTCCTACCACTAAATGATGTATAAAATAGCAAAATGTTGCAATTTTTTTTCACATGAGACTTTTCATTTATAATTGATAATTGGATAAATTGGATATTTTTGCCACCAGCAGCGAGAAGTGACTGATCCTCGGCACAGAGCGGCGATCCATCTGCCCACAGATGCCGGTTTTGGCCGAAGTAAGAATGGACATGACAGAAGTGAGGAGCCGATATATCAATGAGGCGCAGGAAACCGATGGCTAATAATCAGCGGCGCCAGCTCCGGCGCCATTCACACAAAGTCATTCTGATTTATGTCTCATAAAAGAAAAAATCTGACAGATCCGTATGAGAGGGAACGTTTCATCTCCATCTTTTATCCGGTGCGGTGCAGATGGGCGGCAGTAAAACCATCGCGCTCTACCATAATGTTGACGTTTTCACAAACTTTTGTTCCAAGCAAAAAAAATTTTATGAAAAAACTTTAATTTCATCTGTCACAGAGAAAACACGTCTGTGCGGGAATATATTGGTGCCGGTCTGGTGTATACAGATGGATGAGCTGAGTGGAGAGCAAAGACGCAGATAAGACGATTTACACCAAGTAATGGCGCAGATAGGATGGTATACACCAAGTAATGGCGCAGATAGGATGGTATACACCAAGTAATGGCGCAGATAGGACAGTATACACCAAGTAATGGAGCAGATAGGACAGTATACACCAAGTAATGGCGCGGATAGGACGGTACACACCAAGTAATGGCGCAGATAGGACGGTACACACCAAGTAATGGCGCAGATAGGACGGTATACACCAAGTAATGGAGCAGATAGGACGGTATACACCAAGTAATGGCGCAGATAGGACGGTATACACCAAGTAATGGCGCAGATAGGATGGTATACACCAAGTAATGGCACAGATAGGACGGCATACACCAAGTAATGGCGCAGATAGGACGGTATACACCAAGTAATGGAGCAGATAGGACAGTATACACCAAGTAATGGCGCAGATAGGATGGTATACACCAAGTAATGGAGCAGATAGGACAGTATACACCAAGTAATGGAGCAGATAGGACAGTATACACCAAGTAATGGAGCAGATAGGACAGTATACACCAAGTAATGGCGCAGATAGGACGGTATACACCAAGTAATGGCGCAGATAGGATGGTATACACCAAGTAATGGAGCAGATAGGACAGTATACACCAAGTAATGGCGCAGATAGGATGGTATACACCAAGTAATGGCGCAGATAGGACAGTATACACCAAGTAATGGCGCAGATAGGACAGTATACACCAAGTAATGGCGCGGATAGGATGGTATACACCAAGTAATGGCGCAGATAGGATGGTATACACCAAGTAATGGCGCAGATAGGACAGTATACACCAAGTAATGGAGCAGATAGGACGGTATACACCAAGTAATGGAGCAGATGGGACGGTATACACCAAGTAATGGCGCAGATAGGATGGTATACACCAAGTAATGGCGCAGATAGGACAGTATACACCAAGTAATGGCGCAGATAGGATGGTATACACCAAGTAATGGCGCAGATAGGACGGTATACACCAAGTAATGGAGCAGATAGGACAGTATACACCAAGTAATGGAGCAGATGGGACGGTATACACCAAGTAATGGCGCAGATAGGACGGTATACACCAAGTAATGGCGCAGATAGGACGGTATACACCAAGTAATGGAGCAGATAGGACGGTATACACCAAGTAATGGCGCGGATAGGACGGTATACACCAAGTAATGGCACGGATAGGACGGTATACACCAAGTAATGGCGCGGATAGGACGGTATACACCAAGTAATGGCGCAGATAGGACGGTACACACCAAGTAATGGCGCAGATAGGACGGTATACACCAAGTTATGGAGCAGATAGGACAGTATACACCAAGTAATGAAGCAGATGGGACGGTATACACCAAGTAATGGCGCAGATAGAACGGTATACACCAAGTAATGGAGCAGATAGGATGGTATACACCAAGTAATGGCGCAGATAGGACAGTATACACCAAGTAATGGCGCAGATAGGATGGTATACACCAAGTAATGGCGCAGATAGGACGGTATACACCAAGTAATGGAGCAGATAGGACAGTATACACCAAGTAATGGAGCAGATGGGACGGTATACACCAAGTAATGGCGCAGATAGAACGGTATACACCAAGTAATGGAGCAGATAGGATGGTATACACCAAGTAATGGCGCAGATAGGACGGTATACACCAAATAATGGCGCGGATAGGACGGTATACACCAAGTAATGGCGCAGATAGGACAGTATACACCAAGTAATGGAGCAGATGGGATGGTATACACCAAGTAATGGAGCAGATAGGACAGTATACACCAAGTAATGGAGCAGATAGGACGGTATACACCAAGTAATGGCGCAGATAGGACGGTATACACCAAGTAATGGCGCGGATAGGACGGTATACACCAAGTAATGGAGCAGATAGGACAGTATACACCAAGTAATGGAGCAGATAGGACGGTATACACCAAGTAATGGCGCAGATAGGACGGTATACACCAAGTAATGGAGCAGATAGAACGGTATACACCAAGTAATGGCGCAGATAGAACGGTATACACCAAGTAATGGAGCAGATAGGACAGTATACACCAAGTAATGGAGCAGATGGGACGGTATACACCAAGTAATGGCGCAGATAGAACGGTATACACCAAGTAATGTAGCAGATAGGATGGTATACACCAAGTAATGGCGCAGATAGGACGGTATACACCAAATAATGGCGCGGATAGGACGGTATACACCAAGTAATGGCGCAGATAGGACAGTATACACCAAGTAATGGAGCAGATGGGACGGTATACACCAAGTAATGGCGCAGATAGGACGGTATACACCAAGTAATGGAGCAGATAGGACGGTATACACCAAGTAATGGAGCAGATAGGACAGTATACACCAAGTAATGGAGCAGATAGGACGGTATACACCAAGTAATGGCGCAGATAGGACGGTATACACCAAGTAATGGCGCGGATAGGACGGTATACACCAAGTAATGGAGCAGATAGGACAGTATACACCAAGTAATGGAGCAGATAGGACGGTATACACCAAGTAATGGCGCAGATAGGACGGTATACATCAAGTAATGGAGCAGATAGGACGGTATACACCAAGTAATGGCGCAGATAGGACGGTATACACCAAGTAATGGAGCAGATAGGACGGTATACACCAAGTAATGGCGCAGATAGAACGGTATACACCAAGTAATGGAGCAGATAGGACGGTATACACCAAGTAATGGAGCAGATAGGACGGTATACACCAAGTAATGGTGCAGATAGGATGGTATACACCAAGTAATGGAGCAGATAGGATGGTATACACCAAGTAATGGAGCGGATAGAACGGTATACACCAAGTTATGGCGCGGATAGGACGGTATACAACAAGTAATGGCGCAGATAGGATGGTATACACCAAGTAGTGGTGCAGATAGGACGGTATACACCGAGTAATGGCCCAGATAGGATGGTATACACCAAGTAATGGCGCAGATAGGATGGTATACACCAAGTAATGGCACAGATAGGACAGTATACACCAAGTAATGGCGCAGATAGGATGGTATACACCAAGTAATGGCGCAGATAGGACAATATACACCAAGTAATGGAGCGGATAGGACGGTATACACCAATTAATGGCACGGATAGGACGGTATACACCAAGTAATGGAGCAGATAGGACGGTATACACCAAGTAATGGCGCGGATAGGACGGTATATACCAAGTAATGGCGCAGATAGGACGGTATACACCAAGTAATGGAGCAGATAGGACGGTATACACAAAGTAATGGCGCTGATAGGACGGTATACACCAAGTAATGGCGCGGATAGGACGGTATACACCAAGTAATGGCGCGGATAGGACAGTATACACCAAGTAATGGTGCAGATAGGACGGTATACACCATGTAATGGCGCGGATAGGATGGTATAAACCAAGTAATGGCGCAGATAGGACAATATACACCAAGTAATGGAGCAGATAGGACGGTATACACCAAGTAATGGCGCAGATAGGACGGTATACACCAAGTAATGGCACGGATAGGACAATATACACCAAGTAATGGAGCGGATAGGACGGTATACACCAAGTAATGGCGCAGATAGGACAGTATACACCAAGTAATGGCGCAGATAGGATGATATACACCAAGTAATGGCGCAGATAGTGTGGTATACACCAAGTAATGGCGCGGATAGGACGGTATACACCAATTAATGGCACGGATAGGACGGTATACACCAAGTAATGGAGCAGATAGGACGGTATACACCAAGTAATGGCGCGGATAGGACGGTATATACCAAGTAATGGCGCAGATAGGACGGTATACACCAAGTAATGGAGCAGATAGGACGGTATACACAAAGTAATGGCGCTGATAGGACGGTATACACAAAGTAATGGCGCGGATAGGACGATATACACCAAGTAATAGCGCAGATAGGACAATATACACCAAGTAATGGAGCAGATAGGACGGTATACACCAAGTAATGGCGCGGATAGGACGGTATACACCAATTAATGGCACGGATAGGACGGTATACACCAAGTAATGGAGCAGATAGGACGGTATACACCAAGTAATGGCGCGGATAGGACGGTATATACCAAGTAATGGCGCAGATAGGACGGGATACACCAAGTAATGGAGCAGATAGGACGGTATACACAAAGTAATGGCGCGGATATGACGGTATACACCAAGTAAGGGCGCGGATAGGATGATATACACCAAGTAATAGCGCAGATAGGACGGTATACACCAAGTAATGGCACGGATAGGACAATATACACCAAGTAATGGCGCGGATAGGACGGTATACACCAAGTAATGGTGCGGATAGGACAATATACACCAAGTAATGGTGCGGATAGAACAATATACACCAAGTAAAGGCGCGGATAGGACAATATACACCAAGTAATGGAGCAGATAGGACGGTATACACCAAGTAATGGCGCAGATAGGACAATATACACCAAGTAATGGAGCAGATAGGACGGTATACACAAAGTAATGGCACGGATAGGACGGTATACACCAAGTAATGGCGCAGATAGGATGGTATACACCAAGTAATGGCGCAGATAGGACGGCATACACAAAGTAATGGCACGAATAGGCCGGTATACACCAAGTAATGGCGCGGATAGGACAATATACACCAAGTAATGGAGCAGATAGGACAGTATACACCAAGTAATGGCGCAGATAGGACGGTATACACCAAGTAATGGCGCAGATAGGACGGTATACACCAAGTAATGGTGCAGATAGGACGGTATACACCAAGTAATGGCGCGGATAGGACGATATACACCAAGTAATGGAGCAGATAGGACAATATACACCAAGTAATGGCGCAGATAGGACGGTATACACCAAGTAATGGCGCAGATAGGACAATATACACCAAGTAATGGCACAGATAGGATGGTATACACCAAGCAATGGCGCAGATAGGACGGTATACACCACATAATGGCTCAGATAGGACGGTATACACCAAGTAATGGCGCAGATAGGACGGTATACACCAAGTAATGGCGCTGATAGGACAATATACACCAAGTAATGGCACAGATAGGATGGTATACACCAAGCAATGGCGCAGATAGGACGGTATATACCACATAATGGCTCAGATAGGACAGTATACACCAAGTAATGGCGCAGATAGGACGGTATACACCAAGTAATGGCACGGATAGGACAATATACACCAAGTAATGGCGCAGATAGGACGGTATACACCAAGTAATGGCCCAGATAGGACAGTATACACCAAGTAAAGGCGCGGATAGGACAATATACACCAAGTAATGGCACGGATAGGACGGTATACACCAAGTAATGGCGCGGATAGGACGGTATACACCAAGTAAAGGCGCGGATAGGACGGTATACACCAATTAATGGCACGGATAGGACGGTATACACCAAGTAATGGCGCGGATAGGACGGTATACACCAAGTAATGGCGCAGATAGGACAATATACACCAAGTAATGGTGCAGATAGGACGGTATACACCAAGTAATGGCGCGGATAGGACGATATACACCAAGTAATGGCGCGGATAGGACGGTATACACCAAGTAATGGCGCAGATAGGACGGTATACACCAAGTAATGGAGCAGATAGTAGGGTATACACCAAGTATGGCCACGGATAGGTCGGTATACACCAAGTATTGGCGCGAATAGGACGGTATACACCAAGTAATGGAGCAGATAGGACGATATACACCAAGTAATGGCGCGGATAGGACGGTAAACACCAAGCATTGGCGCGGATAGGACATTATACACCAAGTAATGGAGCAGATAGGACGATATACACCAAGTTATGGAGCAGATAGGAAGATATACACCAAGTAATGGAGCAGATAGGACGATATACACCAAGTAATGGCGCGGATAGGACGGTAAACACCAAGCATTGGCGCGGATAGGACATTATACACCAAGTAATGGAGCAGATAGGACGATATACACCAAGTTATGGAGCAGATAGGAAGATATACACCAAGTAATAGTGCGGATAGGATGGTATACACCAAGTAATGGAGCAGGTAGGACGATATACATCAAGTAATAGTGCGGATAGGACGGTATACAACCAGTAATGGCGCCTCGCTGTACTCACATAAATGTGTAATGTGATGTATTCCTGTGAGACATTGGACTGTAAATTATTTCTGTGAGGAGGACGGAGACAGAGCTTATCAGTGACCGGGTGACCAAGATTTGAGCCCCAATACAGCCAAGATGGCCGACAGGAAGTAACATAGTAACATAGTTCATAAGGTTACAAAAAGCCCAGAGTCCATCAAGTTCAACCTATAACCCTAATGAGTCCCTACTGAGCCCCTACTGAGTTGATCCCGAGGAGGCAAAAAAAAACTCATACTAGAGGTAAAAATTCCGTCCCGACTCCAAATATCAGAATAAATCCCTGGATCAAATTTCTGTCCCTATAAATCTAATATACATAACCTGTAATGTTATTATTCTCCAAGAATGCATCCAGACCCCTTTTATATTCTTTTACAGAGTTCACCATGACACCTCCTCAGGCAGAGAATTTCACAGTCTCGCTGCTCTTACAGTAAAGAACCCCCGTCTGTGCTGGGGTAGAAACCTTCTTTCCTCTAGACGTAGAGGATGTCCCCTTGTTATATATACAGTCCTGATATATTATAAATATTATTAGGTCACCTCCTTGTTATATATACAGTCCTGGGTATAAATAGATCATGGAGAGATCTCTGTACTGTCCTGATATATTATAAATATTATTAGGTCACCTCCTTGTTATATATACAGTCCTGGGTATAAATAGATCATGGAGAGATCTCTGTACAGTCCTGATATATTATATATATTATTAGGTCACCTCCTTGTTATATATACAGTCCTGGGTATATATAGATCATGGAGAGATCTCTGTACTGTCCTGATATATTATATATATATATATATTATTAGGTCCCCTCCTTGTTATATATACAGTCCTGGGTATAAATAGATCATGGAGAGATCTCTGTACAGTCCTGATATATTATATATATATTATTAGGTCACCTCCTTGTTATATATACAGTCCTGGGTATAAATAGAACATGGAGAGATCTCTGTACTGTCCTGATATATTATATATATATTATTAAGTCTCCTCCTTGTTATATATACAGTCCTGGGTATAAATAGTTCATGGAGAGATCTCTGTACTGTCCTGATATATTATATATATTATTAGGTCTCCTCCTTGTTATATATACAGACCTGGGTATAAATAGATCATGGAGAGATCTCTGTACTGTCCTGATATATTATATATATTATTAGGTCACCTCCTTGTTATATATACAGTTCTGGGTATAAATAGGTCATGGAGAGATCTCTGTACTGTCCCCTGATATATTATATATATTATTAGGTCACCTCATTGTTATATATACAGTCCTGGGTATAAATAGATCATGGAGAGATCTCTGTACTGTCCTCATATATTATATATATTATTAGGTCTCCTCCTTGTTATATATACAGTCCTGGGTATAAATAGATCATGGAGAGATCTCTGTACTGTCCTGATATATTATATATATTATTAGGTCACCTCCTTGTTATATATACAGTCCTGGGTATAAATAGATCATGGAGAGATCTCTGTACTGTCCTGATATATTATATATATTATTAGGTCTTCTCCTTGTTATATATACAGTTCTGGGTATAAATAGGTCATGGAGAGATCTCTGTACTGTCCTGATATATTATATATATTATTAGGTCTTCTCCTTGTTATATATACAGTTCTGGGTATAAATAGATCATGGAGAGATCTCTGTACTGTCCCCTGATATATTATATATATTATTAGGTCACCTCCTTGTTATATATACAGTCCTGAGTATAAATAGATCATGGAGAGATCTCTGTACTGTCCCCTGATATATTATATATATTATTAGGTCTTCTCCTTGTTATATATACAGTCCTGAGTATAAATAGATCATGGAGAGATCTCTGTACTGTCCCCTGATATATTATATATATTATTAGGTCTCCTCCTTGTTATATATACAGTCCTGGGTATAAATAGATCATGGAGAGATCTCTGTACTGTCCTGATATATTATATATATTATTAGGTCACCTCCTTGTTATATATACAGTCCTGGGTATAAATAGATCATGGAGAGATCTCTGTACTGTCCTGATATATTATATATATTATTAGGTCACCTCCTTGTTATATATACAGTCCTGAGTATAAATAGATCATGGAGAGATCTCTGTACTGTCCTGATATATTATATATATTATTAGGTCACCTCCTTGTTATATATACAGTCCTGGGTATAAATAGATCATGGAGAGATCTCTGTACTGTCCTGATATATTATATATATTATTAGGTCACCTCCTTGTTATATATACAGTCCTGGGTATAAATAGATCATGGAGAGATCTCTGTACTGTCCTGATATATTATATATATTATTAGGTCACCTCCTTGTTATATATACAGTCCTGGGTATAAATAGATCATGGAGAGATCTCTGTACTGTCCTGATATATTATATATATTATTAGGTCACCTCCTTGTTATATATACAGTCCTGGGTATAAATAGATCATGGAGAGATCTCTGTACTGTCCTGATATATTATATATATTATTAGGTCACCTCCTTGTTATATATACAGTCCTGGGTATAAATAGATCATGGAGAGATCTCTGTACTGTCCTGATATATTATATATATTATTAGGTCACCTCCTTGTTATATATACAGTCCTGGGTATAAATTGATCATGGAGAGATCTCTGTACTGTCCTGATATATTATATATATTATTAGGTCACCTCCTTGTTATATATACAGTCCTGGGTATAAATAGATCATGGAGAGATCTCTGTACTGTCCTGATATATTATATATATTATTAGGTCACCTCCTTGTTATATATACAGTCCTGGGTATAAATAGATCATGGAGAGATCTCTGTACTGTCCTGATATATTATATATATTATTAGGTCACCTCCTTGTTATATATACAGTCCTGGGTATAAATAGATCATGGAGAGATCTCTGTACTGTCCTGATATATTATATATATTATTAGGTCACCTCCTTGTTATATATACAGTCCTGGGTATAAATTGATCATGGAGAGATCTCTGTACGGTCCCCGATATATTTATACATAGTTATTAGGTCTCCCCTAAGCCTTCTTTTTTCTAATCTAAATAATCCTAATTCTGATAATCTTTCTGGGTACTGTAGTCCTCCCATTCCCCGTGTTACCCTGGTTGCCCGTCTTTGAACCCTCTCCAGCTCCACTATATCTTTCTTGTACACTGGTGCCCAGTACTGTACACAGTATTCTATGTGTGGTCTGACCAGTACTGTACACAGTATTCTATGTGTGGTCTGACCAGTACTGTACACAGTATTCTATGTGTGGTCTGACCAGTACTGTACACAGTATTCTATGTGTGGTCTGACTAGTACTGTACACAGTATTCTATGTGTGGTCGGACCAGTACTGTACACAGTATTCTATGTGCGGTCTGACCAGTACTGTACACAGTATTCTATGTGCGGTCTGACCAGTACTGTACACGGTATTCCATGTGTGGTCTGACCAGTACTGTACACAGTATTCTATGTGTGGTCTGACTAGTACTGTACACAGTATTCTATGTGTGGTCTGACCAGTACTGTACACATTATTCCATGTGTGGTCTGACCAGTCCTGTACACAGTATTCCATGTGTGGTCTGACCAGTACTGTACACAGTATTCTATGTGTGGTCTGACCAGTACTGTACACATTATTCCATGTGTGGTCTGACCAGTACTGTACACAGTATTCCATGTGTGGTCTGACCAGTACTGTACACAGTATTCCATGTGTGGTCTGACCAGTACTGTACACATTATTCCATGTGTGGTCTGACCAGTACTGTACACAGTATTCTATGTGTGGTCTGACCAGTACTGTACACAGTATTCCATGTGTGGTCTGACCAGTACTGTACACAGTATTCCATGTGTGGTCTGACCAGTACTGTAAACAGTATTCCATGTGTGGTCTGACCAGTACTGTACACAGTATTCTATGTGTGGTCTGACCAGTACTGTACACAGTATTCTATGTGTGGTCTGACCAGTACTGTACACAGTATTCCATGTGTGGTCTGACCAGTACTGTACACAGTATTCCATGTGTGGTCTGACCAGTACTGTAAACAGTATTCCATGTGTGGTCTGACCAGTACTGTACACAGTATTCTATGTGTGGTCTGACCAGTACTGTACACAGTATTCTATGTGTGGTCTGACCAGTACTGTACACAGTATTCTATGTGTGGTCTGACCAGTAATGTACACAGTATTCTATGTGTGGTCTGACCAGTACTGTACACAGTATTCTATGTGTGGTCTGACCAGTACTGTACACAGTATTCTATGTGTGGTCTGACCAGTACTGTACACAGTATTCTATGTGTGGTCTGACCAGTAATGTACACAGTATTCTATGTGTGGTCTGACCAGTACTGTACACAGTATTCTATGTGTGGTCTGACCAGTACTGTACACAGTATTCTATGTGTGGTCTGACCAGTACTGTACACAGTATTCTATGTGTGGTCTGACCAGTACTGTACACAGTATTCCATGTGTGGTCTGACCAGTACTGTACACAGTATTCTATGTGTGGTCTGACCAGTACTGTACACAGTATTCTATGTGTGGTCTGACCAGTACTGTACACAGTATTCTATGTGTGGTCTGACCAGTACTGTACACAGTATTCCATGTGTGGTCTGACCAGTACTGTAAACAGTATTCCATGTGTGGTCTGACCAGTACTGTACACAGTATTCTATGTGTGGTCTGACCAGTACTGTACACAGTATTCTATGTGTGGTCTGACCAGTACTGTACACAGTATTCTATGTGTGGTCTGACCAGTAATGTACACAGTATTCTATGTGTGGTCTGACCAGTACTGTACACAGTATTCTATGTGTGGTCTGACCAGTACTGTACACAGTATTCTATGTGTGGTCTGACCAGTACTGTACACAGTATTCTATGTGTGGTCTGACCAGTACTGTACACAGTATTCCATGTGTGGTCTGACCAGTACTGTACACAGTATTCTATGTGTGGTCTGACCAGTACTGTACACAGTATTCCATGTGTGGTCTGACCAGTACTGTACACAGTATTCTATGTGTGGTTTGACCAATACTGTACACGGTATTCCAGGTGTGGTCTGACCAGTACTGTACACGGTATTCCATGTGTGGTCTGACCAGTACTGTACAGAGTATTCTATGTGTGGTCTGACCAGTCCTGTATACAGTATTCTATGTGTGGTCTGACCAGTACTATACACAGTATTCTATGTGTGGTCTGACCAGTACTGTACACAGTATTCTATGTGTGGTCTGACCAGTCCTGTACACAGTATTCTATGTGTGGTCTGACCAGTACTGTACACAGTATTCTATGTGTGGTCTGACCAGTACTGTACACAGTATTCTATGTGTGGTCTGACCAGTACTGTACACAGTATTCTATGTGTGGTCTGACCAGTACTGTACACAGTATTCTATATGTGGTCTAACCAGTACTGTACACAGTATTCTATGTGTGGTCTGACCAGTACTGTACACAGTATTCCATGTGTGGTCTGACCAGTACTGTACGCAGTATTCTATGTGTGGCCTGACCAGTTCTGTACACAGTATTCTATGTGTGGTCTGACCAGTACTGTACACAGTATTCTATGTGTGGTCTGACCAGTACTGTACACAGTATTCTATGTGTGGTCTGACCAGTACTGTACACAGTATTCTATGTGTGGTCTGACTAGTACTGTACACAGTATTCTATGTATGGTCTGACCAGTACTGTACACAGTATTCTATGTGTGTTCTGACCAGTACTGTACACAGTATTCTATGTGTGGTCTGACCAGTCCTGTACACAGTATTCCATGTGTGGTCTGACCAGTACTGTACACAGTATTCTATGTGTGGTCTGACCAGTACTGTACACAGTATTCCATGTGTGGTCTGACCAGTACTGTACACAGAATTCCATGTGTGGTCTGATCAGTACTGTACACAGTATTCTATGTGTGGTCTGACCAGTACTGTACAGAGTATTCTATGTGTGGTCTGACTAGTACTGTACACAGTATTCTATGTGTGGTCTGACCAGTACTGTACATGGTATTCTATGTGTGGTCTGACCAGTACTGTACACAGTATTCTATGTGTGGTCTGACCAGTACTGTACACAGTATTCTATGTGTGGTCTGACCAGTACTGTACACAGTATTCTATGTGTGGTCTATTGTTGTGGGCATATATGCCTCTATTGATGCCCCCCATGATTTTATTAGCCTTGGCAGCAGCTGCCTGACACTGGTCACTACAGCTAAATTTACTGTTAACTAAGACCCCTAAGTCCTTTTCCACATCAGTCGTCCCAAGTGTTCTCCCATTTAATACATAATCCCAGCTCGGATTTTTCCTCCCCATGTGCATTACCTTACATTTATCAGTGTTACCTCATCTGCCACTTCCCAGCCCAAACTTCCAACCTATCCAGATCCATTTGTAACATTGCACTGTCCTCTATTGTGTTTACCGCTTTACAGAGTTTAGTGTCATCTGCAAAGATTGCTACTTTACTATTCAACCCCTCTACAAGGTCATTAACAATATATTTAAAGCTGTTCAACACGAAAGCAACTGTTCACCTGGTCTGTCCATGGACTCCTGGCGTCCCACATTATGGAGTATATGCACTGCACCGATGTATAAAGAATAAAGTCACCACTTGAAGCTATCTCCTTACCATGAGTGCTCCCTTTGTTCTTCTACTTTGTTGCAATATATTTAATAAAACAGGACCCAAGACGGACCCCTGTGGTCCCCACTAGTAACAGTCACCCAATCAGAATAAGTACCATTAATAACCACCCTCTGTTTCCTATCACTGAGCCAGTTACTTACCCACTTACGCACATTCTCCCCCAGCCCAATCCTTCTCATTTTATGCACCAGCCGTTTATGTGGAACCGTATCAAATGCTTTGGAAAAATCCAGATATACGACATCCAGCGATTGCCCCTGGTCCAGTCTGGAGCTCACCTCCTCATAAAAGCTGATCAGGTGACAGGACCGATCCCTCATAAAGCCATGCTGATATGGGGTCATACATTTATTTTTATCAAGATACTCCAAAATAGCATCTCTTAGAAAACCCTCAAACAATTTACATACAACCGAGGTTAAACGAACAGGCCTATAATTCCCGGGGTCACCTTTTGACCCCTTTTAAAATATTGGCACCATATTTGCCATGCGCCAGTCCTGTGGAACAGTCCCTGTTACTATAGAGGTCTGTCTATTACATTATGTAATTCCTTTAGAACATGGGGGTGAATGCCATCTGGACCTAGTGATTTGTCTATTTAGATTTTTTGTAGGCGGCACTGTACTTCATCCTGGGTTAGACAGGTGACCTGTACTTCTTCCTGGGTTAGACAGGTGACCTGTACTTCTTCCTGGGTTAGACAGGTGACCTGTACTTCTTCCTGGGTTAGACAGATGACCTGTACTGGGGAGTTTACCTTATCTCGCTGTATTTCACCTGGCATTTCATTTTCCTTGGTGAACACAGGGAAGAATTTTTTTAAATATATTTTCTTTTTCCTGATCCCCGTCTATAATTTCTTCCTCATCATTTTTTAAAGGGCCCACACTTTCATTTTTAACCTTTTTGCTATTTATATAGTTAAAGAACATTTTGAGGTTCATTTTACTCTCTTTGGCAATGAGTCTTTCTGTCTCAATTTTTACAGCTTTTATCTGTATTTTACATATTGTAACGGAGCTGGATGTGGATCCTCTACCTGTGTGGCTGATGACTCGGACCGTATCGGGGAGCGGAGTCTAAGGACCCGCTGGTTTTCACCAGAGCCCGCCGCAAGGCAAGATGGGTTTGCTGTGGCAGGCGATGCCCAGATCGCTACCCCCGACATGGCTCGACCACACAGGTTACTGGGCAAGGCGATGTACCGAAGGAAGAAGCAGTAGCGTAGGCAACGTAGCAGAAGGTCAAGGCAAGTGGCAAAGGTTCGTAGTCAAAACGTAGCAGGAAGGTCCGGATACACAGGTATGGCAAAACAGGCAATAGGGAACGCTTTCTCTCAGGCAATAGGCACTGAAGATCCGACAGGGGGTGTGGGAGGTGCAACAACTTATAATGTGCTGTCAGGTGTATTCACTCATTATGGGCATACTGGCCCTTTAAATTTCAGAGCTCCGGCATGCGCGCGCCAGAGCTGACAGGAGGAGCAGAGCGAGGTAAGAGACGGGCTGGGATAAGAGACGGGCCGGCCCCACCGGCGTTTGGCGACACTGCGGTCACGGACGGTGCTCAGTGTGCAACACATATTTTACTTTTTTCTCTATAGCTTTTTAATGCTTCTGTTTTAGTAGTTTAAATGCTTTATTTTTGTCATTTGTTGCCCCCTTAACATTTTTATTCATCCATATTGGTTTTCTTTAATTTCTGACCCTTTTATTCCCATAAGGTTTATACATCTTACAGTGAGAAATTAAGATATTCTCAGAAGTCTCCCATTTAGTGTCAGTATTAATGTTTTTGAGGACATTATCCCATTTTATATTGTTATTATCTCTGAGGTGATCGGACTTCGCCTTCCTAAAGTTCATTGTTTTTGTGGCCCCTCGAGAGATTCCCTTATTGAAGAACAAGTTATAATGTATTTTATTATGGTCACTATT
Source organism: Hyla sarda (assembly GCF_029499605.1). NCBI lineage: Eukaryota > Metazoa > Chordata > Amphibia > Anura > Hylidae > Hyla > Hyla sarda. The sequence continues at coordinate 445,445,185 of NC_079191.1, read as the reverse complement.
TCCTAGGTGTCCAAATACCTGCACATTAGTTACTCTGTCAGGTCTGTTGGTTAATATTAAGTCTAGTAGGGCGCCCCCTCTGGTCAGGTCTGTTGGTTAATATTAAGTCTAGTAGGGCGCCCCCTCTGGTCAGGTCTGTTGGTTAATATTAAGTCTAGTAAGGCGCCCCCTCTGGTCAGGTCTGTTGGTTAATATTAAGTCTAGTAGGGCGCCCCCTCTGGTCAGGTCTGTTGGTTAATATTAAGTCTAGTAGGGCGCCCCCTCTGGTCAGGTCTGTTGGTTAATATTAAGTCTAGTAGGGCGCCCCCTCTGGTCAGGTCTGATGGTTAATATTAAGTCTAGTAGGGCGCCCCCTCTGGTCAGGTCTGTTGGTTAATATTAAGTCTAGTAGTGCGCCCCCTCTGGTCAGGTCTGTTAATATTAAGTCTAGTAGGGCGCCCCCTCTGGTCAGGTCTGCTGGTTAATATTAAGTCTAGTAGGGCGCCCCCTCTGGTCAGGTCTGTTGGTTAATATTAAGTCTAGTAGGGCTCCCCCTCTGGTCAGGTCTGTTAATATTAAGTCTAGTAGGGCGCCCCCTCTGGTCAGGTCTGTTGGTTAATATTAAGTCTAGTAGGGCGCCCCCTCTGGTCAGGTCTGTTAATATTAAGTCTAGTAGGGCGCCCCCTCTGGTCAGGTCTGTTGGTCAATATTAAGTCTAGTAGGGCGCCCCCTCTGGTCAGGTATGTTGGTTAATATTAAGTCTAGTAGGGCGCCCCCTCTGGTCAGGTCTGCTGGTTAATATTAAGTCTAGTAGGGCGCCCCCTCTGGTCAGGTCTGTTGGTTAATATTAAGTCTAGTAGGGCGCCCCCTCTGGTCAGGTCTGTTGGATAATATTAAGTCTAGTAGGGCGCCCCCTCTGGTCAGGTATGTTGGTTAATATTAAGTCTAGTAGGGCGCCCCCTCTGGTCAGGTCTGTTGGTTAATATTAAGTCTAGTAGGGCGCCCCCTCTGGTCAGGTCTGTTGGTTAATATTAAGTCTAGTAGGGCGCCCCCTCTGGTCAGGTCTGCTGGTTAATATTAAGTCTAGTAGGGCGCCCCCTCTGGTCAGATCTGTTGGTTAATATTAAGTCTAGTAGGGCGCCCCCTCTGGTCAGGTCTGTTAATATTAAGTCTAGTAGGGCGCCCCTTCTGGTCAGGTCTGTTGGTTAATATTAAGTCTAGTAGGGCGCCCCCTCTGGTCAGGTCTGTTAATATTAAGTCTAGTAGGGCGCCCCCTCTGGTCAGGTCTGTTGGTCAATATTAAGTCTAGTAGGGCGCCCCCTCTGGTCAGGTATGTTGGTTAATATTAAGTCTAGTAGGGCGCCCCCTCTGGTCAGGTCTGCTGGTTAATATTAAGTCTAGTAGGGCGCCCCCTCTGGTCAGATCTGTTGGTTAATATTAAGTCTAGTAGGGCGCCCCCCCTGGTCATTTCTGTTGGTTAATATTAAGTCTAGTAGGGCGCCCCCTCTGGTCAGGTCTGTTGATTAATATTAAGTCTAGTAGGGCGCCCCCTCTGGTCAGGTCTGTTGGTTAATATTAAGTCTAGTAGGGCGCCCCCTCTGGTCAGGTCTGTTGGATAATATTAAGTCTAGTAGGGCGCCCCCTCTGGTCAGGTATGTTGGTTAATATTAAGTCTAGTAGGGCGCCCCCTCTGGTCAGGTCTGTTGGTTAATATTAAGTCTAGTAGGGCGCCCCCTCTGGTCAGGTCTGTTGGTTAATATTAAGTCTAGTAGGGTGCCTCCTCTGGTCAGGTGTGTTGGTTAATATTAGGTCTAGTAGGGCGCCCCCTCTAGTCAGGTCTGTTGGATAATATTAAGTCTAGTAGGGCGCCCCCTCTGGTCAGGTGTGTTGGTTAATATTAAGTCTAGTAGGGCGCCCCCTCTGGTCAGGTCTGTTGGTTAATATTAAGTCTAGTAGGGCGCCCCTTCTGGTCAGGTCTGTTGGTTAATATTAAGTCTAGTAGGGCGCCTCCTCTGGTCAGGTGTGTTGGTTAATATTAGGTCTAGTAGGGTGCCCCCTCTAGTCAGGTCTGTTGGTTAATATTAAGTCTAGTAGGGCGCCCCCTCTGGTCAGGTCTGTTGGATAATATTAAGTCTAGTAGGGCGCCCCCTCTGGTCAGGTCTGTTGGTTAATATGATGTCTAGTAGGGCGCCCCCTCTGGTCAGGTCTGTTGGATAATATTAAGTCTAGTAGGGCGCCCCCTCTGGTCAGGTCTGTTGGTTAATATTAAGTCTAGTAGGGCGCCCCTTCTGGTCAGGTCTGTTGGTTAATACTAAGTCTAGTAGGGCGCCCCCCTCTGGTCAGATCTGTTGGTTAATATTAAGTCTAGTAGGGCGCCCCCTCTGGTCAGATCTGTTGGTTAATATTAAGTCTAGTAGGGCGCCCCCTCTGATCAGGTCTGTTGGTTAATATTAAGTCTAGTAGGGCGCCCCCTCTAGTCAGGTCTGTTGGTTAATATTAAGTCTAGTAGGGCGCCCCCTCTGGTCAGGTGTGTTGGTCAATATTAAGTCTAGTAGGGCGCCCCCTCTGGTCAGGTGTGTTGGTTAATATTAAGTCTAGTAGGGCGCCCCCTCTGGTCAGGTCTGTTGGGTAATATTAAGTCTAGTAGGGCGCCCCCTCTGGTCAGGTATGTTGGTTAATATTAAGTCTAGTAGGGCGCCCCCTCTAGTCAGGTCTGTTGGTTATTATTAAGTCTAGTAGGGCGCCCCCTCTAGTCAGGTCTGTTGGTTAATATTAAGTCTAGTAGGGCGCCCCCTCTGGTCAGGTCTGTTAATATTAAGTCTAGTAGGGCGCCCCCTCTGGTCAGGTCTGTTGGTTAATATTAAGTCTAGTAGGGCGCCCCCTCTGGTCAGGTCTGTTGGTTAATATTAAGTCTAGTAGGGCGCCCCCTCTGGTCAGGTCTGTTGGTTAATATTAAGTCTAGTAGGGCGCCCCCTCTGGTCAGGTCTGTTGGTTAATATTAAGTCTAGTAGGGCGCCCCCTCTGGTCAGGTCTGTTGGTTAATATTAAGTCTAGTAGGGCGCCCCCTCTGGTCAGGTGTGTTGGTTAATATTAAGTCTAGTAGGGCGCCCCCTCTGGTCAGGTCTGTTGGGTAATATTAAGTCTAGTAGGGCGCCCCCTCTAGTCAGGTCTGTTGGTTAATATTAAGTCTAGTAGGGCGCCCCCTCTAGTCAGGTCTGTTGGTTAATATTAAGTCTAGTAGGGCGCCCCCTCTGGTCAGGTCTGTTAATATTAAGTCTAGTAGGGCGCCCCCTCTGGTCAGGTCTATTGGTTAATATTAAGTCTAGTAGGGCGCCCCCTCTGGTCAGGTCTGTTGGTTAATATTAAGTCTAGTAGGGCGCCCCCTCTGGTCAGGTCTGTTAATATTAAGTCTAGTAGGGCGCCCCCTCTGGTCAGGTCTGTTGGTTAATATTAAGTCTAGTAGGGCGCCCCCTCTGGTCAGGTCTGTTGGTTAATATTAAGTCTAGTAGTGCGCCCCCTCTGGTCAGGTCTGTTAATATTAAGTCTAGTAGGGCGCCCCCTCTGGTCAGGTCTGTTGGTTAATATTAAGTCTAGTAGGGCGCCCCCTCTGGTCAGATCTGTTGGTTAATATAAAGTCTAGTAGGGCGCCCCCTCTGGTCCGGGCTGTTGGTTAATATAAAGTCTAGTAGGGCGCCCCCTCTGGTCAGGTCTGTTGGTTAATATTAAGTCTAGTAGGGCGCCCCCTCTGGTCAGGTCTGTTGGTTAATATTAAGTCTAGTAGGGCGCCCCCTCTGGTCAGGTCTGTTGGTTAATATTAAGTCTAGTAGGGCGCCCCCTCTGGTCAGGTGTGTTGGTTAATATTAAGTCTAGTAGGGCGCCCCCTCTGGTCAGGTCTGTTGGGTAATATTAAGTCTAGTAGGGCGCCCCCTCTAGTCAGGTCTGTTGGTTAATATTAAGTCTAGTAGGGCGCCCCCTCTAGTCAGGTCTGTTGGTTAATATTAAGTCTAGTAGTGGGGCGCCCCCTCTGGTCAGGTCTGTTGGGTAATATTAAGTCTAGTAGGGCGCCCCCTCTAGTCAGGTCTGTTGGTTAATATTAAGTCTAGTAGGGCGCCCCCTCTAGTCAGGTCTGTTGGTTAATATTAAGTCTAGTAGGGCGTCCCCTCTGGTCAGGTCTGTTGGTTAATATTAAGTCTAGTAGGGCGCCCCCTCTGGTCAGGTCTGTTGGTTAATATTAAGTCTAGTAGGGCGCCCCCTCTGGTCAGGTCTGTTGGTTAATATTAAGTCTAGTAGGGCGCCCCCTCTGGTCAGGTCTGTTAATATTAAGTCTAGTGGGGCGCCCCCTCTGGTCAGGTCTGTTGGTTAATATTAAGTCTAGTAGGGCGCCCCCTCTGGTCAGGTCTGTTGGTTAATATTAAGTCTAGTAGGGCGCCCCCTCTGGTCAGGTCTGTTAATATTAAGTCTAGTAGGGCGCCCCCTCTAGTCAGGTCTGCTGGTTAATATTAAGTCTAGTAGGGCGCCTCCTCTGGTCAGGTCTGTTGGTTAATATTAAGTCTAGTAGGGCGCCCCCTCTGGTCAGGTCTGTTGGTTAATATTAAGTCTAGTAGGGCGCCCCCTCTGGTCAGGTCTGCTGGTTAATATTAAGTCTAGTAGGGCACCCCCTCTGGTCAGGTCTGCTGGTTAATATTAAGTCTAGTAGGGCGCCTCCTCTGGTCAGGTCTGTTGGTTAATATTAAGTCTAGTAGGGTGCCCCCTCTGGTCAGGTCTGTTGGTTAATATTAAGTCTAGTAGGGCGCCCCCTCTGGTCAGGTCTGTTGGTTAATATTAAGTCTAGTAGGGCGCCCCCTCTGGTCAGGTCTGTTGGTTAATATAAAGTCTAGTAGGGCGCCCCCTCTGGTCAGGTCTGTTGGTTAATATTAAGTCTAGTAGGGCGCCCCCCTCTGGTCCGGGCTGTTGGTTAATATAAAGTCAAGTAGGGCGCCCCCTCTGGTCAGGTCTGTTGGTTAATATTAAGTCTAGTAGGGCGACGCCCCTCTGGTCAGGTCTGTTGGTTAATATTAAGTCTAGTAGGGCGCCCCCTCTGGTCAGGTCTGTTGGTTAATATTAAGTCTAGTAGGGCGCCCCCTCTGGTCAGGTCTGTTGGTTAATATTAAGTCTAGTAGGGCGCCCCCTCTGGTCCGGGCTGTTGGTTAATATAAAGTCAAGTAGGGCGCCCCCTCTGGTCAGGTCTGTTGGTTAATATTAAGTCTAGTAGGGCGACGCCCCTCTGGTCAGGTCTGTTGGTTAATATTAAGTCTAGTAGGGCGCCCCCTCTGGTCCGGGCTGTTGGTTAATATAAAGTCTAGTAGGGCGCCCCCTCTGGTCAGGTCTGTTGGTTAATATTAAGTCTAGTAGGGCGCCCCCTCTGGTCAGGTCTGTTGGTTAATATTAAGTCTAGTAGGGCGCCCCCTCTGGTCAGGTCTGTTGGTTAATATTAAGTCTAGTAGGGTGCCTACTCCCGTATATCCTCCCGCAGTGCGGCCTCCACATTATCGTCTCCTCCCGCAGTGCGGCATCCACATTATCGTCTCCTCCTGTATATCCTCCCGCAGTGCGGCCTCCACATTATCGTCTCCTCCTGTATATCCTCCCGCAGTGCGGCCTCCACATTATCGTCTCCCTCCTGTATATCCTCCCGCAGTGCGGCCTCCACATTATCGTCTCCTCCTGTATATCCTCCCGCAGTGCGGCATCCACATTATCGTCTCCTCCTGTATATCCTCCTGCAGTGCGGCCTCCACATTATCGTCTCCTCCTGTATATCCTCCCGCAGTGCGGCCTCCACATCATCGTCTCCTCCTGTATATCCTCCCGCAGTGCGGCCTCCACATTATTGTCTCCTCCTGTATATCTTCCCGCAGTGCGACCTCTACATTATCGTCTCCTCCTGTATATCCTCCCGCAGTGCGGCCTCCACATTATAGTCTCCTCCTGTATATCCTCCCGCAGTGCGGCCTCCACATTATAGTCTCCTCCTGTATATCCTCCCGCAGTGCGGCCTCCACATTATCGTCTCCTCCTGTATATCCTCCCGCAGTGCGGCCTCCACATTATAGTCTCCTCCTGTATATCCTCCCGCAGTGCGGCCTCCACATTATAGTCTCCTCCTGTATATCCTCCCACAGTGCGGCCTCCACATTATAGTCTCCTCCTGTATATCCTCCCGCAGTGCGGCCTCCACATTATCGTCTCCTCCTGTATATCCTCTCGCAGTGCGGCCTCCACATTATCGTCTCCTCCTGTATATCCTCCCGCAGTGCGGCCTCCACATTATCATCTCCTCCTGTATATCCTCCCGCAGTGCGGCCTCCACATTATCGTCTCCTCCTGTATATCCTCCCGCAGTGCGGCCTCCACATTATAGTCTCCTCCTGTATATCCTCCCGCAGTGCGGCCTCCACATTATAGTCTCTTCCTGTATATCCTCCCGCAGTGCGGCCTCCACATTATCGTCTCCTCCTGTATATCCTCCCGCAGTGCGGCCTCCACATTATCGTCTCCTCCTGTATATCCTCCCGCAGTGTGGCCTCCACATTATCATCTCCTCCTGTATATCCTCCCGCAGTGCGGCCTCCACATTATCGTCTCCTCCTGTATATCCTCCCGCAGTGCGGCCTCCACATTATAGTCTCCTCCCGTATATCCTCCCGCAGTGCGGCTTCCACATTATCATCTCCTCCTGTATATCCTCCTGCAGTGCGGCCTCCATATTATCGTCTCCTCCTGTATATCCTCCCGCAGTGCGGCCTCCACATTATATTTTCTTCCGTTATATCCTCCCGCAATGCGGCCTCCACATTATCGTCTCCTCCTGTATATCCTCCCGCAGTGCGGCCTCCACATTATAGTCTCCTCCTGTATATCCTCCCGCAGTGCGGCCTCCACATTATCGTCTCCTCCTGTATATCCTCCCGCAGTGCGGCCTCCACATTATCATCTCCTCCTGTATATCCTCCCCCAGTGCGGCCTCCACATTATAGTCTCCTCCCGTATATCCTCCCGCAGTGCGGCTTCCACATTATCATCTCCTCCTGTATATCCTCCCACAGTGCGGCCTCCACATTATTGTCTCCTCCTGTATATCCTCCCGCAGTGCGGCCTCCACATTATCGTCTCCTCCTGTATATCCTCCCGCAGTGCGGCATCCACATTATCGTCTCCTCCCGTATATCCTCCCGCAGTGCGGCCTCCATATTATCGTCTCCTCCTGTATATCCTCCCGCAGTGAGGCCTCCACATTATTGTCTCCTCCTGTATATCCTCCCGCAGTGCGGCCTCCACATTATCGTCTCCTCCTTTATATCCTCCCGCAGTGCGGCCTCCACATTATCGTCTCCTCCTGTATATCCTCCCGCAGTGCGGCCTCCACATTATCGTCTCCTCCTGTATATCCTCCCGCAGTGCGGCCTCCACATTATTGTCTCCTCCTGTATATCCTCCCGCAGTGCGGCCTCCACATTATCGTCTCCTCCTGTATATCCTCCCGCAGTGCGGCCTCCACATTATTGTCTCCTCCTGTATATCCTCCTGCAGTGCGGCCTCCAGATTATCGTCTCCTCCTGTATATCCTCCCGCAGTGCGGCCTCCACATTATCATCTCCTCCTGTATATCCTCCCGCAGTGCGGCCTCCACATTATCGTCTCCTCCCGTATATCCTCCCGCAGTGCGGCCTCCACATTATCGTCTCCTCCTGTATATCCTCCCGCAGTGCGGCCTCCACATCATCGTCTCCTCCTGTATATCCTCCCGCAGTGCGGCCTCCACATTATCATCTCCTCCTGTATATCCTCCCGCAGTGCGGCCTCCACATTATCGTCTCCTCCCGTATATCCTCCCGCAGTGCGGCCTCCACATTATCGTCTCCTCCCGTATATCCTCCCGCAGTGCGGCCTTCAGACTGGACTTTACATAAACTCCTCCCCCTTTCCGTTTTGTCCGATCCTTCCTGAATAGATTATAACCCTGTATGTTACCGCCCAGTCACAGCGATCGTCCAATCAAGTCTCTGTTATACCGCGATGTCATAATCCTCCTCAGACATAACCGCTCCAGGTCCTCGGTTTTATTGGTCAGACTTCTTCAATAAATGGTCATACCATGATATAGGCCTCCAAGTGAAGATGCAGCTGGTCTCCATGGCTGCCCCTCTCCATGGCTAAATGTTTTATTCCCCCTTGATGATCAGTCAGGTGACCACCATAGTCACTTACATATTAAGGTAAATGTAAAATCAGTAGTCACTGTGTGCAGTCTCCTCCTCCTGTGCAGCCTGCATGCAGTTTCTTCCTCCTGTACAGCCCCTCTATGCAGTCCCTTCACCCTATGCAGTCCTTTTCTCATGTGCAGTATCTTGGTGGAAGTAGCTAACTTCTCCTATACCTGCAGACAATGGTTTAAAACCCACAGAGCGGTTGTATTGTCCTCCCCCAGTAGTTGTATTGTCCTCCCCAAGCGGTTTTATTGTCCTCCCCCAGCGGTTGTATTGTCCTCCCCCAGCAGTTGTATTGTCCTCCCCCAGCAGTTGTATTGTCCTCCCCCAGCATTTGTATTGTCCTCCCCCAGAGGTTGTATTGTCCTCCCCCCAGCGGTTGTATTGTCCTCCCCAGCAGTTGTATTGTCCTCCCCTAGCAGTTGTATTGTCCTCCCCAGCAGTTGTATTGTCCTCCCCCAGCAGTTGTATTGTCCTCCCCCAGCAGTTGTATTGTCCTCCTCCCAGTGGATGTATTGTCCTCCCCAGCAGTTGTATTGTCCTCCCCCAGAGGTTGTATTGTCCTCCCCAGCAGTTGTATTGTCCTCCCCAGCTGTTGTATTGTCCTCTCCCAGAGGTTGTATTGTCCTCCCCCAGCAGTTGTATTGTCCTCCCCAGCAGTTGTATTGTCCTCCCCAGCAGTTGTATTGTCCTCCTCCCAGTGGTTGTATTGTCCTCCCCCAGCAGTTGTATTGTCCTCCCCGGCTGTTGTATTGTCCTCCCCGGCAGTTGTATTGTCCTCCCCAGCAGTTGTATTGTCCTCCCCAGCTGTTGCATTGTCTTCCCCCAGAGGTTGTATTGTCCTCCCCCAGCAGTTGTATTGTCCTCCCCAGCAGTTGTATTGTCCTCCCCCAGCAGTTGTATTGTCCTCCCCAGCAGTTGTATTGTCCTCCCCAGCAGTTGTATTGTCCTCCTCCCAGTGGTTGTATTGTCCTCCCCCAGCAGTTGTATTGTCCTCCCCGGCTGTTGTATTGTCCTCCCCGGCAGTTGTATTGTCCTCCCCAGCAGTTGTATTGTCCTCCCCAGCTGTTGCATTGTCTTCCCCCAGAGGTTGTATTGTCCTCCCCCAGCAGTTGTATTGTCCTCCCCAGCAGTTGTATTGTCCTCCCCCAGTGGTTGTATTGTCCTCCCCCAGAGGTTGTATTGTCCTCCCCAGCAGTTGTATTGTCCTCCCCCAATAGTTGTATTGTCCTCCCCCAGAGGTTGTATTGTCCTCCCCCAGAGGTTGTATTGTCCTCCCCCAGCAGTTGTATTGTCCTCCCCAGCTGTTGTATTGTCCTCCTCCCAGTGGTTGTATTGTCCTCCCCCAGCAGTTGTATTGTCCTCCCCCAGCAGTTTTATTGTCCTTCAGCAGTTGTATTGTCCTCCCCCAGCAGTTGTATTGTCCTCCCCCAGCAGTTGTATTGTCCTCCCTCCAGCAGTTGTATTGTCCTCCCCCGGCAGTTGTATTGTCCTCCCCCGGCAGTTTTATTGTCCTCCCCCGGCAGTTTTATTGTCCTCCCCCGGCTGTTGTATTGTCCTCCCTCCAGCAGTTGTATTGTCCTCCCCCGGCAGTTGTATTGTCCTCCCCCGGCAGTTTTATTGTCCTCCCCCAGCAGTTGTATTGTCCTCCCCCCAGCAGTTGTATTGTCCTCCCCCCAGCAGTTGTATTGTCCTCCCCCAGCAGTTGTATTGTCCTCCCCCAGCAGTTGTATTGTCCTCCAGCTGTTGTATTGTCCTCCTCCAGCAGTTGTATTGTCCTCCCTCCAGCAGTTGTATTGTCCTCCCCCAATAGTTGTATTGTCCTCCCCCAGCGGTTGTATTGTCCTCCTCCAGCAGTTGTATTGTCCTCCCCCAGCAGTTGTATTGTCCTCCAGCAGTTGTATTGTCCTCCCCCCAGCGGTTGTATTGTCCTCCCCCCAGCGGTTGTATTGTCCTCCCCCAGTGGTTGTATTGTCCTCCCTCCAGCGGTTGTATTGTCCTCCCCCAGCGGTTGTATTGTCCTCCCCCAATAGTTGTATTGTCCTCCCCCAATAGTTGTATTGTCCTCCCCCGGCAGTTGTATTGTCCTCCCCCGGCAGTTGTATTGTCCTCCCCCGGCAGTTTTATTGTCCTCCCCCAGCAGTTGTATTGTCCTCCCCCCAGCAGTTGTATTGTCCTCCCCCCAGCAGTTGTATTGTCCTCCCCCAGCAGTTGTATTGTCCTCCCCCAGCAGTTGTATTGTCCTCCAGCTGTTGTATTGTCCTCCTCCAGCAGTTGTATTGTCCTCCCTCCAGCAGTTGTATTGTCCTCCCCCAATAGTTGTATTGTCCTCCCCCAGCGGTTGTATTGTCCTCCTCCAGCAGTTGTATTGTCCTCCCCCAGCAGTTGTATTGTCCTCCAGCAGTTGTATTGTCCTCTCCCCAGCGGTTGTATTGTCCTCCCCCCAGCGGTTGTATTGTCCTCCCCCAGAGGTTGTATTGTCCTCCCTCCAGCGGTTGTATTGTCCTCCCCCAGCAGTTGTATTATCCTCCCCCAATAGTTGTATTGTCCTCCCCCAATAGTTGTATTGTCCTCCCCCCAGTGGTTGTATTGTCCTCCCCCAGCGGTTGTATTGTCCTCTCCCAGCAGTTGTATTGTCCTCCCCCCAGCAGTTGTATTGTCCTCCCCCAGCGGTTGTATTGTCCTCCCCCGGCTGTTGTATTGTCCTCCCCCAATAGTTGTATTGTCCTCCAGCTGTTGTATTGTCCTCCCCCAGCAGTTGTATTGTCCTCCAGCTGTTGTATTGTCCTCCCCCAGCGGTTGTATTGTCCTCTCCCAGCAGTTGTATTGTCCTCCCCCCAGCAGTTGTATTGTCCTCCCCCCGGCTGTTGTATTGTCCTCCCCAAATAGTTGTATTGTCCTCCCCCCAGCGGTTGTATTGTCCTCCCCCAGCGGTTGTATTGTCCTCCCCCGGCTGTTGTATTGTCCTCCCCCAATAGTTGTATTGTCCTCCCTCCAGCAGTTGTATTGTCCTCCCCCAGCGGTTGTATTGTCCTCTCCCAGCAGTTGTATTGTCCTCCCCCCAGCAGTTGTATTGTCCTCCCCCAGCGGTTGTATTGTCCTCCCCCAGTGTCATGTACAGTTTGTGTGAAATATGTTCAGCCTCCCCGAGGGAGGGGGGGGGGATTTTTTTTTCGGCCCTTGTCCAGAGGTGCATGTAGTTATACAGTCACCCCGAGCTGAGCACAACTCCGGCGTCTTCATTTGTGATGCATTTTAATTAAATCCTTATGAAATCTTTTTTGCTGATATTGCATTTTAATATTGAATGAGCATTAAATGAATCCTAGAAATTAAAACTCTACAAATGAGTCATAAAGCAGAGAGGTGTAATGTAAAGGTCACGGCGGAGGCGCGGTGGGAGATGCTTTAACCTCTTACTGCTCTTATACGAGGGAACTGCACTAGATACCTAGCAGCACCCAGCTCTCCGCACACCCTGAACAGCACAGAAGTCTTTATCGTCTTACAATGTTGCAATACTACAACTCCCATCACGCCCTGAAAGCCAAAGGCTGTCAAGGCATGATGGGAATTGTAGTTTTGCAAAATTGGAAAGCATTGCACAAGTTTTCAACACTGTAGTTTTTCAACGGTTTCCTCGGAGCAAGATGGGAGTTGTGTATCTGCAAGATTTGTAAGAGTTGCAAAGGTTTTGGAATATTATTGTTTTGTTAGGGCATGATGGGAGTTGTAGTAAGTACAACTACAGTTTGTAGCAGGCTTTTTTTTTAAATCAAAGTTGTGTAGCACCCAACTCTCTGCACACCCTGAAAGGCACAGGAATCTATTATTGCCATACAATGTTGCCAAACTACAACCCCCATCATGTGATCAGGGTGTGATGGGAATTGTAGTTTTGCAACATTGGAAAATGTTGTAAAAGTTTTGCAGCACTGTAGTTTTTCAATAGTTTCTTCAGGGCATGTTGGGAATTGTATATCTGCAACATTTTAAAGAGTTGCAAAATGTTTGCAATATTACAGTTTTGTCAGGGCATGATGGGAGTTGTAGCAACAATTGTAAGAATTCTAAAAGATTTGTAGAAGTCTTTTTATTTATTTTTTTCTTCAAAGTTGTGTAGTTGTGTAACACCCAGCTTTCTGCCCACCCTGAATGGCACAGAAACCGATATTGCCATGCAATGTTGCCAAACTACAACTCCCATCACGCCCTGACAGCCTTCGGCTGTCAGGGAGTGATGGGAATTGTTGTTTGTCAGCATTGGAAAATGTTGTAAAAGTTTTGCCACACTGTAGTTTTTCAATAGTTTCTTCAGGGTATGATGGGAGTTGTATATCTGTAACATTTTAACATCTGTAAAAGTTTTGCAATATTATAGTTTTGCTACAGTTTTTTTAAGGACATAATGTGAGTTATAATAAGATTTGTAAAAATTTTAAAAGATTTGCAGTAGTTTTATTTTTTTAATTATTTTTTTAATGAAGTTTTGCAACACTTTCGTTTTTCAACAGTTTCCTGATGGGAGTTGTACATCTGCAAGATTTGTAAGACTATTAATAGTTTTGCTACAGTTTTGAGATGGGGTTTGTAGTTGTGCAACATTTGTGTAAAGGTTTTTCAGCAGTTTTTTATTTTCAGGTGCCGGACAATTGTATTTTTTTTTGCAACATTTGGAAGAGTTGTTGAAGATTTGTAGCATTATTTAAATTTTGCAACAGTTTTGTCAGGGCATGATGGGAGTTGTAGTTTTGCAGCATTGGAAAGCGCTGTAAATGTTTTGCATTATTACAGTTTCGTCAGGGCATGGTGGGAGTTGTAGTAAAATTTAAATGAGTTTTAAAAGATTTGTAGCAGTTTTATTTTTTAATTTTTTTATTTAAGTTTTGTGTTTTTGCAACACTGTAGTTTTTCAACAGTTTCCTCAGGGCATGATGGGAGTTGTATATCTGCAACCATTTTAAGATTTGTAAAAGTTTTGCTACAGTTTTGTGATGATATTTACAGTTTTGCAACATGCGTAAAATATTTTCAGCAACATTTTTTTATTTTAAAATTTTTTAGTTTTATTTTTTTTCGTTTTGCAACATTTGGAAGGTTTGTTAAAGGTTTTTATAAAAAATTTTATTTTGCAGCAGTGTTGTCAGGGCATGATGGGAGTTGTAGTTTAACAACAGCTGGAGAGTCCTAGCAAACATTGGTCGGACTCATACAACTATAAGGTTGTATATCTACTGGGGGAATTTCTATTCTTTGCCCACCATATCAGGGGTTGGCACCATTGTGGGGCATTTATTGGGTGCAATGGCGTCTACTGCTTTAACTATGATCAGACATCATACAGATGGACTAACATAACCGCGGCACAGAAGACGAGTGTTAACCATGAGTTTGTATCGGAGACGCTGGCCCTTTAAATGGGAGATCAGCGGGAGGAGAGGGTCAGCATCTGGGTCCAGGCTAAAAGCATTTTCCTTCGGAGAGGACGCAGGTCTATAAAAGCTCAACTCCTGTATAAACATCAAGGAACGGCTTTCAATTTGGCGAAATGAACAGGATGGGGCTAATGGCTGCGGGAAGACGAGGAGTCGAGCGGCTTTTATCCACTTGTGGGAAGAAAATTGTGAAACAAAAAAAGGGACAAGTGCAAGAAATTACAGCCCTGCGTACGGGGTGTACAGCGCAGTGCGGTATAATGTGCAGAGCCGTAATACACCGCTGCCGGGAGGCTTAAAGGGCAACTCCACTCAGCACATAACATAAGGATAGGATTTATCTCATTATACATCACTTCCAGCTGCCATGACTCTCCACCCTGAGGACAACGGAGATGTGATGAGACCGACATCAGGGTGCCGGAAAATAGGTGCCAGAAAGCAAAGAGCTGTGATTGAGGAGTATAGTGAGCCAGAAAGTGCTAGGGAAACACCCTCAAAAGGATGGGGCTCACCACAAAGAGAGCAGGGCTGATCACAAAGGGGCGGAGGTGACCACAAAGGGGGCAGGGCTGATCACAAAGGGGAGGAGCTGACCACAGAGAGGGTATGGTTGACCACAAATGAAGCTGAGCTGACTACAGCAGGGTGGAGATGACCATAATGGGGTGGAGCTGACCAGAGTGAGGGTAGGACTGACCACAAAGGGGTGGAGCTGACTGCACCAGGGTGGAGCTGACCACAGAGAGGGCAGGGCTGACCACAAAGGGGTGGGGCTGACTGCACCAGGGTGGAGCTGACCACAGAGAGGGCAGGGCTGACCATAAAGGGGTGGAGCTGACCACAAAGAGGCAGAGCTGACTACAGCAGGATGGAGAGGACCATAATTAGGTGGAGCTGACCACAGTGAGGGCAGGACTGACCACAAAGGGGTGGGGCTGACTGCACCAGGGTTTAGCTGACCACAGAGATGGCAGGGCTGACCATAAAGGGGTGAAGCTGACTACATTAGGGTGGAGCTGACCACAATGGGGTGCAGCTGACTACAAAGAGGGCAGGGCTGACAACAAAATGCAGACCTGACTACAATGGGGTAGAGCTGACTACAAAGAAGTGGAGCTAAGCTAAACTGTGGAGGAGCTGACTACAATGGGGTAGAGTTGACCATAAAGGGTAGAAGCTGACTACAATAGGGTGGAGCTGACCACAATGGGGCGGAGCTGACAGCAATGAGATTCTGAGGTTTTTGAGATCTTATTTTCCTGAACCAAAAACTAGAAGAGATCATGGATGTTTACGGTTGTGGGGACAGGAGCATAAGCAGCTGCCAGACACCAATGGAGTCACTTATCTTCTGGCACGCTATTGGTCAACTCCTCGTCCCATAGTCACTGCATCAAGACACCGGGGGACAGTGGGCGCCCCCCATAAACATGGACTTATTTTTGGGATCTTAATTTAGCTATTTGCATTCTGGGAAGCAAAATCGTTACATAATTGTTAATGGGAACTCCGACCACGATCCTGATAATGTAACCGCCGGCAGAGTTAAATGCATTATCGCCTGTTACTTTGGGTTCACCGGCTGATGTACAAAATCATATTCAGGCACTTAGCAGGGAGGTTGTCTCAGCCCTCGCTATATGACCTTAAAGGGATATTCTGACTTTATTATTATTATTATAATAAAAAGGTGCTCGAGTCTGTGCAAAAATAAAAAAAAACTCCTTTACTTACCTTTCTTGCTTTTCCCCCTGCCACGACTGCCGCCATTACCCCAGAGCTGTCCCATCACACAGAGTCATTCCGACAGATTGGTTGAGCAGGCAAGATACAGACCCCAAAATAAAAAAAAAGCAGTGTGTGATGGGACAGCTCTTGGGTAATTTAAATAGGAATCCTATTAAAAACACCGTGTCTAGTTGGTGGCAGTCTCAGGTGCACTTCTGCCATTAGGCCAATTTAGAAGGGGGCAGCACAGAGTTGACCCTTTTCCTGACTCATGACATGGATCAGGATCCGAGCCTGCATCATACCCAGAGGATGCCCCAGCCAGTAACTACCCACATCCGAGATTACTTTGATGACCATTTAACTGTTTAAATGCTGCAATTAATAGCTATTGCGGAACTCAAAACAATTTTGGCATGCACCTCTAGTGTCTGGTGATCTGATCAGCCGAGGCCTCTACTAGGACATAGTGTAGGAAGTTACTCTGATATTGGATCAAATGTCTATGGCCGTAACTCTGAGCGCTGTCCTAAGAAATATTTTATTCACCTCTATTTTCAGGTATAAAAAAAACTTTTAAAAAAAACCCACAAATTTATATTGGCGTATGCGGAATTATCCAAACTAATAAACTATCACAATCTCACACGATCAACGATGGTCAATGCCAAAATGTAAAATCTGAACATTCAAACTGCAGATTTCTCATTACATCACCCCCCCCCCAAAAAAAAAAATGGAATAAAAAAAATCTATCAAAATGTCAAAAAACTAGGCAACAGTGGTTCGGTAAAAACTCCAGCTCATGGTGCCTGTGTATCACAGATATATATACGGAAGGAGAGAAAAGAGAGAAAATGTGCGCACCTCGTGCGGATTACCAGGTAAAGAAGTAGGGCAATAAGCCGGTGGTCAGTGAGGATGGACTCTTATCTAAGAGCATAACACCTCGATGGGCATATAGTATAGAGAACGCTGCCTCTGGGTCCCTCCCAAGTTCCTGGAATTGGAAGCCGGTATGTGCAATAGGTAGGAGGAAGATAACTTCCGAAAAAACTGGGACGTCAGACAGGGCGCGGAACTCATGCATAAGGTGCGACGAATCTTTATTAGAAAGGTGCAACGCTAGACATCAAGGAGCGTTTCCTGCCCGAACTGCGCTCTCTGTCAGGCAATAATAAAATGATGTGAACTCCACAGTTTTAAAACACACATTCAAAGACAAAACTTCCGGGTAATAAACAAAGGACAAAATGATGAACCGGAAGTGAAAAAGTACAGTTATATAATATAAATATATAAAAAAGATATAAAACATAAGGATATTCAGTGATGAGACTATAATTGGCCGTGATGTGTAGTTCCTATTCTAAAAAAGCCAAAAATATACAAAGAAAGTTATGTTATTCCTATGACAGTCACATAAAGAACATAACTTTCTTTGTATATTTTTGGCTTTTTTAGAATAGGAACTACACATCACGGCCAATTATAGTCTCATCACTGAATATCCTTATGTTTTATATCTTTTTCATATATTTATATTATATAACTGTACTTTTTCACTTCCAGTTCATCATTTTGTCCTTTGTTTATTACCCGGAAGTTTTGTCTTTGAATGTGTGTTTTAAAACTGTGGAGTTCACATCATTTTATTATTGCCTGACAGAGAGCGCAGTTCGGGCAGGAAACGCTCCTTGATGTCTAGCGTTGCACCTTTCTAATAAAGATTCGTCGCACCTTATGCATGAGTTCCGCGCCCTGTCTGACGTCCCAGTTTTTTCGGAAGTTATCTTTCTCCTACCTATTACAGGTATATATGGGGGACCTTTCCTCAGTTCACCTCCGGCAGCAGAGAGGCTAGGCTTCTGTGTAATATATATATATATATATATATATATATATATATATATATATATATTACTGCGGGGATCAAAAGTTTGGGCACCCCAGGTAAAAAAAATTTTTATTAATGTGCATACAAAAGACAAGCAGAATGGAAAAATCTGCAAAAGGCATCAGATTAGACCTTCTTATAATATGTCAACAAAAGTTAGATTTTATTTCCATCATTTACACAGAAAACAAAAAAATGGCGTCTGCAAAAGTTTGGGGGCCCTGCAGAGTTAATATCTTGTACTGCCCTCTTTGGCAAGTATCACAGCTTGTAAACGCTTTTTGTAGCCAGCCAAGAGTCTTTCAATTCTTGTTTGAGGTATCTTTGCCCATTCTTCCTTACAAAAGTCTTCCAGTTCTTTGAGATTTCTGGACTGTCTGTCACCCACTGCTCTTTCAAGGTCTATCCATAGATTTTCAATTATGTTGAGGTCAGGAGATTGTGAAGGCCATGGCAAAACCTTCAGTTTACACCTCTTGATGTAATCCCCCGTGGATTTTGAGGTGTGTTTAGGATCATTATCCATTTGTAGAAGCCATCCTCTCTTTAACTTCAGCTTTTTCACAGTTGGCATCAAATTAGCATCCAAAATTTACTGAAATTTTATTGAATCTATTTTTCCTTCTACTCGTGAGATGTTCCCTGTTACACTGGCTGCAATACAACCCAAAGCATGATTGATCCACCCCCATGCTTAACAGTTGGACAGAGGTTCTTTTCATTAAATGCTGTTCCCCTTCTTCTCCAAATGTACCTTTGCTCATTCCGGCCAAAAAGTTAAATTTTAACCTCATCAGTCCACAGAACTTGTTTCCAAAATGCATCAGGCTTGTCTATATGTCCATTTGCAAAGTTCAAACGCTGATTTTTGAGGTGAGGACGTAGAAGAGGTTTTCTTCTGATGACTCTTCCATGAAGACCATATTTGTACAAGTATCTCTTTATAGTGGAATAGTGTAACCACAACTCCAGTGTCTGCCAGTTCTTTCTGGAGGGATTGTGCAGTCAAACATGGGTTTTGAATTGTTTTTCTCACAATCCTGCAAGCTGTTCTGTCTGATATTTTTCTTGGTCTTCCAGATCTTGCTTTAACTTCCACTGTACCTGATGACTGCCATTTCTTAATTACATTCCGAACAGAGGATATTGACATCTGAAAACGTTTTGCTATCTTCTTATAGCCTTCTCCAGCTTTGTGAGCTTCAACTATTTTCAGTTTCAGATTTCTAGACAACTGCTTAGAAGAACCCGTGGTGCTGATTGTTGGGGCAAGGTCAGATGAGTCTGGGCATTTAAAACCTTTGAGATTGACATCACCTGATCTTCCCAGATGATGATTGAGAACCATCCATGACACTGGCAGGTCTCAGCTTTGCAAAGGGGGCAGTGCATGCTATCAATTCTGCAGGGTGCCCAAACTTTTGCAGACGCCATTTTTTTTTTTTCTGTTATTTTGAAAGTGTAAATGATGGAAATAAAATGTAACTTTTGGTGACATATTATAAGAATGTCTAATCTGTAATTTGATACCTTTTGGAGATTTTTCCATCTTTCCTTGGCTTCTTTATGCACATTAATACAAATTTTTACCTGGGGTGCCCAAATTTTTGATCCCCACTGTATATATATATATATAGGGGACCTTTCCTCAGTTCACCTTCTGGCAGCAGAGAGGCTAGGCTCCTGTGTAACATATATATATATGGTGGGACCTTTCCTCAGTTCACCTCCGGCAGCAGGGAGGCTAGGCTCCTGTGTAACATATATATATAGTGCAGACCTTTCCTCAGTTCACCTCTGGCAGCAGAGTCTAGGCTCCTGTGTAACATATATATATATATAGTGCAGACCTTTCCTCAGTTCACCTCTGGCAGCAGAGAGTCTAGGCTCCTGTATGTCGCTTCAGCGCTGTAGTCACAGTAATAAGATTGGGCGCAGAAAATCCCATGAATAGGAGATGTGATAGTAAAGGTCGCCTGATGAAGAACAATCCACAGTCATTATATAAAGGCCATTCTCCTGCGCAGAACATCTGCCGCCCGCAACATCTGCCGCCATCTCACCCACCTGGGACTTCCATCTATTTAATCTTACAAAGAGCTTTGAAGATCGAATACAGATGTTCCAAAACGCTTTCAAGTTTCTTCTTTGTGTTGGAACATGATGTCCCGGAGCGCACTCTGTACAGCTGAAAATCCATGTTCTGCACAGTTATCCTCCGGAGCGCTCTGCACAGCTGAAAACTACACACGGCTGAAACACAGCTGAAAATACATGTTCTGCACAGTAATACTCCGAGGAGCGCTCTGCACAGCTGAAAATACATATTCTGCACAGTAAACCTTCGGAGAGCGCTCTGCACAGCTGAAAATACATGTTCTGCACAATAATCCTCCGGGGAGCGCTCTGCACACCTAAAAATACATGTTCTGCACAGTAAACCTCCGGGGAGCGCTCAGCACAGCTGAAAATACATGTTCTGCACAGTAATCCTCCGGGGAGCGCTCTGCACATCTGAAAATACATGTTCTGCACAGTAATCCTCCGGGGAGCGCTCTGCACATCTGAAAATACATGTTCTGCACAGTAATCCTCCGGTGAGAGCTCTGCACAGCTGAAAATACATGTTCTGCACAGTAATCCTCCGGGGAGCGCTCTGCACACCTAAAAATACATGATCTACACAGTAATCCTCCGGGGAGCGCTCTGCACAGCTGAAAATACAGGTTCTGCACAGTAATACTCCGAGGAGCGCTCTGCACAGCTGAAAATACATGTTCTGCACAGTAAACCTTCGGAGAGCGCTCTGCACAGCTGAAAATACATGTTCTGCACAATAATCCTCCGGGGAGCGCTCTGCACACCTAAAAATACATGTTCTGCACAGTAAACCTCCGGGGAGCGCTCAGCACAGCTGAAAATACATGTTCTGCACAGTAATCCTCCGGGGAGCGCTCTGCACATCTGAAAATACATGTTCTGCACAGTAATCCTCCGGGGAGCGCTCTGCACATCTGAAAATACATGTTCTGCACAGTAATCCTCCGGGGAGCGCTCTGCACAGCTGAAAATACATGTTCTGCACAGTAATCCTCCGGGGAGCGCTCTGCACATCTGAAAATACATGTTCTGCACAGTAAACCTCCGGGGAGCGCTCAGCACAGCTGAAAATACATGTTCTGCACAGTAATCCTCCGGGGAGCGCTCAGCACAGCTGAAAATACATGTTCTGCACAGTAATCCTCCGGGGAGCGCTCTGCACATCTGAAAATACATGTTCTGCACAGTAATCCTCCGGGGAGCGCTCTGCACAGCTGAAAATACATGTTCTGCACAGTAATACTCCAAAGAGCGCTCTGCACAGCTGAAAATACATGTTCTGCACAGTAATCCTCCGGTGAGAGCTCTGCACAGCTGAAAATACATGTTCTGCACAGTAATCCTCCGGGGAGCGCTCTGCACACCTAAAAATACATGATCTACACAGTAATCCTTTGGGGAGTGCTCTGCACAGCTGAAAATACATGTTCTGCACAGTAATCCTCCGGGGAGCGCTTTGCACAGCTGAAAATGCATGTTCTGCACAGTAATCCTCCGGGGAGCGCTCTGCACATCTGAAAATATATGTTCTGCACAGTAATCCTCCGGGGAGCGCTCTGCACAGCTGAAAATACAGGTTGTGCACAGTAATTCTCCGGGGAGCGCTCTGCACAGCTGAAAATACAGGTTCTGCACAGTAATCCTCCGGGGAGCGCTCTGCACATCTGAAAATACATGTTCTGCACAGTAATCCTCCGGGGAGCGCTCTGCACAGCTGAAAATACATGTTCTGCACAGTAATACTCCAAAGAGCGCTCTGCACAGCTGAAAATACATGTTCTGCACAGTAATCCTCCGGGGAGCGCTCTGCACAGCTGAAAATACATGTTCTGCACAGTAATCCTCCGGGGAGCGCTCTGCACAGCTGAAAATACATGTTCTGCACAGTAAACCTCCGGGGAGCGCTCAGCACAGCTGAAAATACATGTTCTGCACAGTAATCCTCCGGGGAGCGCTCTGCACATCTGAAAATACATGATCTACACAGTAATCCTTTGGGGAGCGCTCTGCACAGCTGAAAATACATGTTCTGCACAGTAATCCTCCAGGGAGCACATTGGCTGTCCGGTCATGCTGGAAGTTGTAGTTTTGCAACATCTGGAGGTCCGCAGCTTGAAGACCACTGATATAGAAGGTAATACGTGTCCCCGCTGCTCCGGACGCGTCACTGCTGCCCTGGATGTTGCTCCATCGCTGTCGCCGCGTCCCGTGGTGTCCCCGACGCTCCGGACGTCTTCTTCCCCGGTATCCTCGCTCTCCGTCGCCGTCATCACGTTGCTACGCATGTCGCTCCTATTGGATGACGGGACGACGTGCGCGACAACGTGATGACGTCGAAGGAGAGCGCCGGCCATGCAGGGGATCCCGGCACGGAGCAGACACCGAGGAGGCAGGTAAGGTCCCTCCCGGTGTCCTGTAAGCTGTTCGGGACGCCGCGATTTCACCGCGGCGGTCCCGAAGAACAGCCAACTAAGCAGCCGGGTTAGTGTCACTTTCCCTTCAGACGCGGCGGTCAGCTTTGATCGCCGCATGTGAATGGTTAATACAGGGCATCACCGCGATCGGTGATGTCCTGTATTAGCCGCGGGTCCCGGCCAACTCCCCCCCCCCAGTTTTGGGGAAGAAAAAGTGCGTCTTATACGGCGAAAAATACGGTATATATATATATATATATTTTTTTTTTTTTTTTTTTTTTTTATAAATAAATTTTGTTATTTACGTGAATATAAGTTGTAATGTGTACTGTGCCTTTAAAATGTGAGCAGTAAACCCCATGTGAGCCAATGAGACCCAAAAGTTCATGGGTCGTGGGTTTTGGTCTCTTGAAATGTAAAAGTCCATTTCAGACCCTGAATATTCTACTTGATATGACGCAGAATAAACATTACGTACGTCTCCTGCAGAATATTTCCTAACCGCGACCACAAGGATCTACAAATGATGAGTCAGCGCATCTACAATTAGGATTAAAAGCCCCGAGTAATCAGCAATAACCTGAACGGATGGGGAACATTAAGAGCGAAGCAGAGATACAGGTCCGAGGGCCGGAAACACGGGCGCACCGAAAACGTACAACTCCAGATCTGATACCTCAGCAGAAGGAAAGATTATTATTACTCCATAAAGTCAGAGAACCAGGCGAAATAATGATGAGGGGGTGTATAAAAAGGACCAGCTATATACAATGAGTCAGTCTGGGGTCCAGGAGGTTTAGCTCACAGAGCATTGTCTAGACTGGATACAATTGTATCACTTCTCAGCTGAGAGCAGGACTAGCTATGTACAATGTATCAGTCTGGGGTCCAGGATGTTTAGCTCACAGAGCATTGTCTAGACTGGATACAATTGTATCACTTCTCAGCTGAGAGCAGGACTAGCTATGTACAATGTATCAGTGTGGAGTCCAGGATGTTTAGCTCACAGAGCATTGTCTAGACTGGATACAATTGTATCACTTCTCAGCTGAGAGCAGCAGGGCCGGATTATCATTGGCGCTCAGGGGGCCCCCGTCAAATTCAGAACATCCCTGTGTCCCGAAAAATCTTTTCAGGACACAAGGATGTCCCGGTGGTTACCTCGCTGCAGCAGTGGCGTTAACTTTAAAAACGCAGGGTCGCCGGGAGGTAACACATGCAGGGATGTCATTGACGTCCCTGCATGCGCCCATAGGAGGAAAGCAGAGCGGAGCGGAGCATTGAGGAGGACGCGTGCATGGTAAGTGACCAGCTGCACGTCATCTTCAGTGTTCCGACCTCTGCTCCTCCCATCCCGGGACCTACTGCTATGGCCTATAGGCCATAGGAGTAGATGGTGACCCCCAGTCCCCGAGCGGTGGTCGGAACACTGAGGCATACTGAGGCAAACAGGCATACAGCCTCCAGCCATACACTGTATATGGCTGAAGGTTGTATGTCTGTGGGGGAACTGTACTGCACCTAATGTGGGGAAACTATACTGCACCTAATGTGGGGAATTATACTGCACCTAATGTGGGGGGAACTATACTGCCAACCTAATGTGGGGGTAACTATACTGCCAACCTAATGTGGGGGGAACTATACTGCCAACCTAATGTGGGGGAACTATACTGCACCTAATGTGGGGGAACTATACTGCACCTAATGTGGGGGAACTATACTGCACCTAATGTGGGGAATTATACTGCACCTAATGTGGGGGGAACTATACTGCCAACCTAATGTGGGGGTAACTATACTGCCAACCTAATGTGGGGGTAACTATACTGCCAACCTAATGTGGGGGAACTATACTGCACCTAATGTGGGGGAACTATACTGCACCTAATGTGGGGAATTATACTGCACCTAATGTGGGGGTAACTATACTGCCAACCTAATGTGGGGGAACTATACTGCACCTAATGTGGTGAACTATACTGCACCTAATGTGGGGGAACTATACTGCACGTAATGTGGGGAAACTATACTGCACCTAATGTGGGGAACTATACTGCACCTAATGTGGTGAACTATACTGCACCTAATGTGGGGGAACTATACTGCACGTAATGTGGGGAAACTATACTGCACCTAATGTGGGGAATTATACTGCACCTAATGTGGGGGGAACTATACTGCCAACCTAATGTGGGGGAACTATACTGCACCTAATGTGGTGAACTATACTGCACCTAACGTGGGGGAACTATACTGCACCTAATGTGGGGGAACTGTACTGCACCTAATGTGGGGGAACTATACTGCACCTAATGTGGGGAACTATATTGCAAGTAATGTGGGGGAACTATACTGCACCTAATGTGGGGGAACTATACTGCCAACCTAATGTGGGGGAACTATACTACACCTAATGTGGGGGAACTATACTGCCTTCCTAATGTGGAGGAACTATACTGCACCTAATGTGGGGGAACTATACTGCACCTAATGTGGTGAACTATACTGCACGTAATGTGGGGAACTATACTGCACCCAATGTGGGGGAACTGTATTGCACCTAATATGGGGGAACTATACTGCACCGAATGTGGGGGAACTATACTGCACCTAATGTGGGGAACTATACTGCATGTAATGTGGGTAACTATACTGCACCTAATGTGGGGGAACTATACTGCACGTAAGGTGGGGAACTATACTGCACGAAATGTGGGTGACTATACTGCACCTAATGTGGAGAACTATACTGCACCTAATGTGGGGACTATACTGCACCTAATGAGGGGGGACTGTACTGCACCTAATGTGGGTGACTATACTGCACCTAATGTGGGGACTATACTGCACCTAATGAGGGGGGACTGTACTGCACCTAATGAGGGGGGACTGTCGGGGGGGGGGGGGGGGGCAACATAATGAAGTGCTCCATTTTCCAGGCAGCCTTAATCTGGCCCTGGAGAGCAGGACTAGCTATGTACAATGTATCAGTTTGGAGTCCAGGATGTTTAGCTCACAGAGCATTGTGTATAGACTGGATACAATTGTATCACTTCTCAGCTGAGAGCAGGACTAGCTATGTACAATGTATCAGTCTGGAGTCCAGGATATTTAGCTCACAGAGCATTGTCTAGACTGGATACAATTGTATCACTTCTCAGCTGAGAGCAGGACGAGCTATGTACAATGTATCAGTCTGGAGTCCAGGATATTTAGCTCACAGAGCATTGTCTATAGGCTGGATACAATTGTATCACTTCTCAGCTGAGAGCAGGACGAGCTATGTACAATGTATCAGTCCGGAGTCCAGGATGTTTAGCTCACAGAGCATTGTCTAGACTGGATACAATTGTATCACTTCTCAGCTGAGAGCAGGACTAGCTATGTACAATGTATCAGTCTGGGGTCTGGGATGTTTAGGTCACAGAGCATTGTCTAGACTGGATACAATTGTATCACTTCTCTGCTGAGAGCAGGACTAGCTATGTACAATGTATCAGACTGGAGTCCAGAATGTTTAGCTCACAGAGCATTGTCTAGACTGGATACAATTGTATCACTTCTCAGCTGAGGACAGGACTAGCTATGTACAATGTATCAGTCTGGGGTCCGGGATGTTTAGCTCACAGAGCATTGTCTAGACTGAATACAATTGTATCACTTCTCAGCTGAGGACAGGACTAGCTATGTACAATGTATCAGTCTGGGGTCCAGGAGGTTTAGCTCACAGAGCATTGTCTAGACTGAATACAATTGTATCACTTCTCAGCTGAGAGCAGGACTAGCTATGTACAATGTATCAGTCTGGGGTCCAGGATGTTTAGCTCACAGAGCATTGTCTAGACTGGATACAATTGTATCACTTCTCAGCTGAGGGCAGGACGAGCTATGTACAATGTATCAGTCCAGAGTCCAGGATGTTTAGCTCACAGAGCATTGTCTAGACTGGATACAATTGTATCACTTCTCAGCTGAGAGCAGGACTAGCTATGTACAATGTATCAGTCTGGAGTCCAGGATGTTTAGCTCACAGAGCATTGTCTAGACTGGATACAATTGTATCACTTCTCAGCTGAGGACAGGACGAGCTATGTACAATGTATCAGTCTGGGGTCCAGGATGTTTAGCTCACAGAGCATTGTCTAGACTGGATACAATTGTATCACTTCTCAGCTGAGAGCAGGACGAGCTATGTACAATGTATCAGTCTGGGGTCCAGGATGTTTAGCTCACAGAGCATTGTCTAGACTGGATACAATTGTATCACTTCTCAGCTGAGAGCAGGACTAGCTATATACAATGTATCAGTGTGGAGTCCAGGATGTTTAGCTCACAGAGCATTGTCTAGACTGGATACAATTGTATCACTTCTCAGCTGAGAGCAGGACTAGCTATGTACAATGTATCAGTCTGGGGTCCGGGATGTTTAGGTCACAGAGCATTGTCTAGACTGGATACAATTGTATCACTTCTCAGCAGAGCGCAGGACTAGCTATGTACAATGTATCAGTCTGTTTTATGGACCTCTCTGGGCCCCTGCCCTCCTTCTGCCCTGAAGGGCCCGGACAGGAGCCCCAACATGATCCTACAATTCAGGAATATTAAACATTCAGCTCCGGTTACTATGATAATATTCCTGCACCGTCTGGGCCAGAAATGTCCTCTCCAGACCCAACATGGATGAAAACTCTTCACTCCTACAGAGGCTCCGGAGCTCAGGGGGTTAATGTGATAGCAGAATCCAGGAAGCTGAGATATGAAGTTGTTTGTAGGGTCCTCGCCCTATACCTGCCTGGGACTAGAAAGAACATCATGGTCACCGGTGGAGCCGCAGAGTCAAGATGTCGTCCTCAGGGGCAGGTGAAGCCTGCTGGGCACGGCTGTATCGTTCCCCTGAGCTGCTGATGGTGGCGCCACCTATGTCCTCAGCACAGAGAAGTCATGATCATGTAAAGCGCTGACAAAATCTAAATTCTTCACTGTTTTTCATCCCATGAAAATTATCACAACCCTAGTCCACCAGGGAAATTAGCTCCCCAGACCACCAGGAATATAAATCCTCCCTTATACTAGACCACCTGGAGGATTAAAGGGGTATTCCAGGAAAAAACTTTTTTTTTCTATATATATATATATATCAACTGGCTCCAGAAAGTTAAACAGATTTGTAAATTACTTCTATTAAAAAATCTTAATCCTTTCAGTACTTATGAGCTTCTGAAGTTAAGGTTGTTCTTTTCTGTCTAAGTAATCTCTGATGACACGTGTCTCGGGAAATGCCCAGTTTAGAAGAGGTTTGTTATGAGGATTTGCTTCTAAACTGGGCGTTTCCCGAGACAGGTGTCATCAGAGATCACTTAGACAGAAAAGAACAACCCTAACTTCAGAAGCTCATAAGTACTGAAAGGATTAAGATTTTTTTATAGAAGTAATTTACAAATCTGTTTAACTTTCTGAAGCCATTTGATATATATATAAAAAAAGTTTTTTTTCCTGGATAACCCCTTTAAAACACCAACAAAAATTGTCAGGGGTACAAATTTATAAACAACTTAAATTAATAGAGATACAAACTAATATATCAAAACAACAAAGACCTCTAGGAATATGTGGTGTCCCGGTAAAGGAACTTGTCCTTTTCCTGTCCTAAGTCCCCTCAGGAAGAGTCCCTGCAGTCCATAGGGCTCTCCTGCAGGGCTCACCCCATATAAATGTATTTCTGTATACAGTGACCCCCCAACCTACGATGGCCCCGACATACGATCATTTCAACATACGATGCTTTTGTATGTCGGGGCCATCGCATAAACGGCTATCCGACAGCGCAGACTGCTTCATCTACCACCGGATAGCCGATTACGGTGCCCCGTGTGGTCCGCTGACGATCACTTACCTGTCCTCGGGGCTCCGGCGCGTCCTCTTCGGGATCCCCTGCATCGTCGGCGCTCTCCATCGACGTCATCATGTCGCTGCGCACGCCGTCCCGTCATCCAATAGGAGCGATGTGCATAGAGACGTGATGGCGGCGACGGAGAGCGAGGATGCCGGGGAAGCAGAGACCTTGCCGGAGCGTCGGGGACACCCCGGGGACGCGGCGACAGCGATGGACGGCGACATCCAGGGCAGCGGTGACGGTCCGGAGCGGCGGGGACAGGTGAGTACAACTTCCTATACCAGTGGTCTTCAACCGGCGGACCTCCAGATGTTGCAAAACTACAACTCCCAGCATGCCCGGACAGCCAACGGCTGTCCGGGCATGCTGGGTGTTGTAGTTTTGCAACATCTGGAGGTGCGCAGGTTGTAGACCACTGTCCTATACTTTACATTGCACGGATCCCTCAACATACGATGGTTTCAACAAGTGATGGTCCATTTGGAACGGATCACCATCGTATGTTGTGGGATCATTGTATTGTTTAGTGTGCACATAAAAGTAGTACAAGTGTTTAGGACCTTCCTGGGTCATGTGATACTGTCATGTGATGTACCCAGAGTTTCCTGGGTTCAGGACCTACAGGCTTGGTAACCAATGGGATTAGTCCAGCCTCCTTCGTATATAAGGGGCTGCAGTCTCTAAATTCTCTCTCTTGGTTCCTGCTCATCATCCTGCAAAACCAATTCAAGAGCAATTGCAACTAGGCCAACGCCTGAGGAACCCGCAGCCGCTGCAAAACCGGGAGTTACCAAGCTCTATCTACAATTCCTAGTGACTACTATTCCACTCAAAGCGTTTATTTAGTAGCACAATGGCCTGCTTAAATCTCAAGACTATTAGTCCCAGCAAAGCCTGTGAGGAACCTGCATCCCGGTTACTTCAAGAGAAACTGTATAACAGTAAAGAATGTCGCACAAGCAGTTTAAGTAAAAGTTCCAGTTGTCTCATAAATCCAGCTGTGGACATTCCATTTATCGCCTGATGTTTTTAGGCCGGTTGTCAGCAGGGCCTCATTCAGAAAACAACCTCACCCTGGCGTCACGACAAATCAAAGGGTTAATACCACCAGACCCTGAGTTATTATGATTAGCCCCTTGCCCACCAGGAATGCCAATTTATAAAAAAAAAACAAAAAAAAAAAAACTCAGGAATCACCCCCAGACAACCAGGAATATCAACTCATAAATACCCCAGACCACAAGGAATATCAGCTTATAAATACCCCAGACCACCAGAAATATCAACTTATAAAACCCCAGACCACCAGGAATATCAACTTATAAATACCCCAGACCACCAGAAATATCAACTTATAAAACCCCAGACCACCAGGAATATCAACTCATAAATACCCCAGACCACCAGGAATATCAACTCATAAAAACCCCAGACCACCATTAATATCAACTCATAAATACCCCAGACCACCAGGAATATCAACTCATAAATACCCCAGACCACCATTAATATCAACTCATAAATACCCCAGACCACCAGGAATATCAACTCATAAATACCCCAGACCACCAGGAATATCAACTCATAAATACCCCAGACCACCAGGAATATCAACTCATAAATACCCCAGACCACCAGGAATATCAACTTATATATACCCCAGACAACCAGGAATATCAACTTATAAATACCCCCAGACAACCAGGAATATCAACTTATAAATACCCCAGACCACCAGGAATATCAACTTATAAAAACCCCAGACCACCAGGAATATCAACTTATAAATACCCCAGACCACCAGGAATATCAACTTATAAAAACCCCAGACCACCAGGAATATCAACTTATAAAAACCCCAGACAACCAGGAATATCAACTTATAAATACCCCAGACCACTAGAAATATCAACTTATAAAACCCCAGACCACCAGGAATATCAACTTATAAATACCCCAGACCACCAGGAATATCAACTCATAAATACCCCAGACCACCAGGAATATCAACTCATAAATACCCCAGACCACCAGGAATATCAACTCATAAATACCCCAGACCACCATTAATATCAACTCATAAATACCCCAGACCACCAGGAATATCAACTCATAAATACCCCAGACCACCATTAATATCAACTCATAAATACCCCAGACCACCAGGAATATCAACTCATAAATACCCCAGACCACCAGGAATATCAACTCATAAATACCCCAGACCACCAGGAATATCAACTCATAAAAACCCCAGACCACCATTAATATCAACTCATAAATACCCCAGACCACCAGGAATATCAACTCATAAATACCCCAGACCACCAGGAATATCAACTTATATATACCCCAGACAACCAGGAATATCAACTTATAAATACCCCCAGACAACCAGGAATATCAACTTATAAAT
Organism: Hyla sarda; assembly: GCF_029499605.1. Classification (NCBI taxonomy): domain Eukaryota; kingdom Metazoa; phylum Chordata; class Amphibia; order Anura; family Hylidae; genus Hyla; species Hyla sarda. Next base: position 445,415,071 of record NC_079191.1, on the reverse strand, counting down.
ACCCCAGACCACCAGGAATATCAACTTATAAAAACCCCAGACCACAAGGAATATCAGCTTATAAATACCCCAGACCACCAGGAATATCAACTTATAAAAACCCCAGACCACCAGGAATATCAACTTATAAAAACCCCAGACAACCAGGAATATCAACTTATAAATACCCCAGACCACCAGAAATATCAACTTATAAAACCCCAGACCACCAGGAATATCAACTTATAAATACCCCAGACCACCAGGAATATCAACTCATAAATACCCCAGACCACCAGGAATATCAACTCATAAATACCCCAGACCACCAGGAATATCAACTCATAAAAACCCCAGACCACCATTAATATCAACTCATAAATACCCCAGACCACCAGGAATATCAACTTATAAAAACCCCAGACCACCAGGAATTTCAACTTATAAATACACCAGACCTCCAGCAATATCAACTAATTTAAAAAGTACTGGAAGGATTAGGATTTTTTAATAGAAGTAATTTACAAATCTTTCTAACTGTCTGGCACCAGTTAATTAGAAATAAATGTGTTTTCCACTGGAGTTCCCCTTTAATGACAGCAGAGATGTTAAGAGGAGTTGGTTCACAAACTATATTACAAATTGTAAAACTTTTTATTATACATGAAACAATTTTTTTGTGTATCTTTAATCTTCCTGTCTCACCGCCAGATCCTGTCGTAGACCTTTTTTCATAATTTCATGTTTAATTATGCAGCCGCCAAGCACCACGCGGGTATTAAGGTCACATGACAGGCGTGGCTGTGTCCTGGTATCATGTTCATTACTGAGATGTCAGCTCATCATCCAGCGGGATAATGAATTCTGATGCCTTGTGTGCCAGCAAAATGAGGAAATACTCAGAGAATAAGCAAAAGAGATTTATGGGCTAATAATAGAGAAAAAAATGTGTTCAGTTACAGCTGCACAGTCCTCTCTATCCCCTTTATGCGCTTATCTCTATGATCATAGACAGAACTGTGTGGTCATACAGTTACATCTGCACAGTCCTCTCTACCCCCTCCCTGCACTCATCTCTATGATCATAGAGAGAACTATGTGGTCATACAGTTACAGCTGCACAGTCCTCTCTATTCCCTCCCTGCACTCATCTCTATGATCATAGACAGAACTGTGTGGTCATACAGTTACAGCTGCACAGTCCTCTCTACCCCCTCCCTGCACTCATCTCTATGATCATAGAGAGAACTATGTGGTCATACAGTTACAGCTGCACAGTCCTCTCTATCCCCTCCCTGCACTCATCTCTATGATCATAGAGAGAACAGTGTGCTCATACAGTTACAGCTGCACAGTCCTCTCTATCCCCTCCCTGCACTCATCTGTATGATTATAGAGAGACCTGTGTGGTCATACAGTTACAGCTGCACAGTCCCCTCTATCCCCTCCCTGCACTCATTTCTATGATCATAGAGAGAACAGTGTGCTCATACAGTTACAGCTGCACAGTCCTCTCTATCCCCTCCCTGCACTAATTTCTATGATCATAGAGAGAACAGTGTGCTCATACAGTTACAGCTGCACAGTCCTCTCTATCCCCTCCCTGCACTCATCTCTATGATCATAGAGAGAACTATGTGGTCATACAGTTACAGCTGCACAGTCCTCTCTATCCCCTCCCTGCACTCATCTCTATGATCATAGAGAGAACTGTGGGGTCATACAGTTACAGCTGCACAGTCCTCTCTATCCCCTCCCTGCACTCATCTCTATGATTATATGGTTGCAGCTGTATGGCTGTACTGATTTAGTATTACTGTATGATGTTATCTCGGCTTTGTATTTGGCTTTTTGTTGCGGTATTATTTGTGCACATGACCTGAAGCATCGTCCAGATGACTATTGGTGAGACGCATGGCGGTTTTATAACTTCTTATTCTCTCTCATAGTAGAATAGCAGATAAATCCTGCCCAGAACGTGTCTGTATTCTGGCGGTTTCATCGCGTCACTTTCCATGCTGTTTGGCGGTATAACATAAGCGCAGCAGAATGGCGATATCTTTAGTCTAGGACAGATCCACTTGGATGGTAATATATGACCACAATGTCAGGATGGCGGTGAAGGTTACTGAGCGGTAATTATAATCCCCATCAGTTATATGGAAATGTCTCATTTTAGCGATGGTGACGGTGGGTGAGAGCCGCGCACTAAAACCGTAATAAAGATGGAGCTGATCGCTGCCGCCATTAATCACGTCTCAGTAAATAGTACCAGAGTCATAAGGACGGAACAATCATTTATATCTTTATTCAGCTTTCCACAGAAAACAGAATTGATTGAATAAATGTCCGTCCACTTCATCTGATCTCCATTAATGATGATTAATCTCCCCGAACATTAGAGGCGGCCGCGACCGACCACGTGACGCCCCACAGGACGCCAACCAGGGTACAGAGAAGAAGACAACATGGGTGGGGGGTCCGACGTATAGGTGGGGCGGATGGATGGATGGATAGATAGGAGATAGATAGATAGATAGATAGATATGAGATAAATAGAAAGATATGAGATAGATAGATAGATAGATAGATATGAGAGAGAGAGAGAGAGAGATAGATATGAGATAGATAGATAGATATGAGATAGATAGATAGATATGAGATAGATAGATAGATAGATATGAGATAGATAGATATGAGATAGATAGATATGAGATAGATAGATATGAGATAGATAGATATGAGATAGATAGATATGAGATAGATAGATAGATATGAGATAGATAGATAGATATGAGATAGATAGATAGATAGATATGAGATAGATAGATAGATAGATAGATATGAGATAGATATGAGATAGATAGATATGAGATAGATAGATATGAGATAGATAGATATGAGATAGATAGATATGAGATAGATAGATATGAGATAGATAGATATGAGATAGATAGATATGAGATAGATATGAGATAGATAGATAGATATGAGATAGATAGATATGAGATAGATATGAGATAGATAGATATGAGATAGATAGATATGAGATAGATAGATATGAGATAGATAGATAGATATGAGATAGATAGATAGATAGATATGAGATAGATAGATAGATATGAGATAGATAGATAGATAGATATGAGATAGATAGATAGATAGATAGATAGATATGAGATAGATAGATATGAGATAGATAGATATGAGATAGATAGATATTAGATAGATAGATATGAGATAGATAGATCGATATTAGATAGATAGATATGAGATAGATAGATATGAGATAGATAGATAGATATGAGATAGATATGAGATAGATAGATATGAGATAGATATAGATAGATAGATAGATATGAGATAGATAGATATGAGATAGATATAGATAGATAGAAAGATAGATATGAGATAGATAGATATGAGATAGATAGATATGAGATAGATAGATATGAGATAGATAGATATGAGATAGATAGATAGATAGATAGATAGATAGATAGATATGAGATAGATAGATATGAGATAGATAGATAGATAGATATAGATAGATAGATATGAGATAGATAGATAGATAGATAGATAGATATGAGATAGATAGATAGATATGAGATAGAGATAGATAGATATGAGATAGAGATAGATAGATAGATAGATAGATATGAGATAGATAGATAGATAGATAGATATGAGATAGATAGATATGAGATAGATAGATAGATAGATATGAGATAGATAGATAGATAGATAGATATGAGATAGATAGATAGATATGAGATAGATAGATAGATAGATAGATAGATAGATAGATAGATAGATAGATAGATAGAGATATCTAGTTCTTGGCCATGTTCTTATCTCCCTTACACATTAGACATTTATCCCTTCTATAATGTAAATGTCGCTGGGATCCCTTTCCGTATTCTCCGCGGTTCCAGCGGCAGACGATCGGTAAATCATGTGACATTTTATCCATCAGAGCAGATTTGGTAAATAGCAAAAATATCTGGAAAGGTTAATGGAATTACGGAAGGTTTATGGGCTCAGTAAATAACGTTCTGCATCGGAGCCGCAAAATAACATCCGAGCGAAGTCACCAGAGTCTATGCCCAAGATTTGTCTGCTCCTGGGAAAGTTGGGTGACGGGCAGAATGGTTTCCAAAAGGATCCTTAAAAGGCATCTCATAAAAAAAATCCTCCCCCATAATTCCCTGTATTCCTGCAGTAACTCAGTCCCAGGTCAGCCATTCAGGATCTTGGGAAAGCTGTGCTGGTTATAGTGTATAAAGTTATAACGTATACTGGTTATATTATAAACTGGTTATATTGTATATTGGTTATGTTGTATACTGGTTATGTTGTATACTGGTTATATTGTATACTGGTTATATTATAAACTGGTTATATTATAAACTGGTTATATTATATACTGGTTATGTTGTATACTGGGTATAGTGTATACTGGGTATATTATAAACTGGTTATATTGTATATTGGTTATGTTGTATACTGGTTATATTGTATACTGGTTATATTATAAACTGGTTATATTGTATATTGGTTATGTTGTATACTGGGTATAGTGTATACTGGTTATAGTGTATACTGGTTATATTGTATACTGGTTATATTATAAACTGGTTATATTGTATATTGGTTATGTTGTATAGTGGTTATGTTGTATACTGGGTATAGTGTATACTGGGTATAGTGTATACTGGTTATATTGTATACTGGTTATATTGTATACTGGTTATATTTTATACTGGTTATAGTGTATACTGGTTATAGTGTTTACTGGTTATAGTGTTTACTGGTTATATTATATACTGGTTATAGTGTTTACTGGTTATATTATATACTGGTTATAGTGTTTACTGGTTATATTATATACTGGTTATAGTGTTTACTGGTTATATTATATACTGGTTATAGTGTTTACTGGTTATAGTGTTTACTGATTATATTATATACTGGTTATAGTGTATACTGGTTATATTATATACTGGTTATATTATATACTGGTTATAGTGTATACTGGTTATAGTGTATACTGGTTATATTATATACTGGTTATATTATATACTGGTTATAGTGTATACTGGTTATAGTGTATACTGGTTATATTATATACTGGTTATAGTGTATACTGGTTATATTATATACTGGTTATACTATATACTGGTTATAGTGTATACTGGTTATATAATATTCTGGTTATAGTGTATACTGGTTATAGTGCATACTGGTTATACTATATACTGGTTATAGTGTATACTGGTTATATTGTATACTGATTATAGTGTATACTGGTTATAGTGTTTACTGGTTATAGTGTTTACTGGTTATAGTGTTTGTTTACTGGTTATAGTGTCTACGGGTTATATTATATACTGGTTATATTATGTACTGGTTATAGTGTATACTGGTTATATTATATACTGGTTATAGTGTATACTGGTTATATTATATGCTGGTTATATTGTATACTGGTTATATTATATACTGGTTATATTATACACTGGTTATATTATATACTGATTATATTATATACTGGTTATAGTGTATACTGGTTATAGTGTATACTGGTTATAGTGTATACTGGTTATAGTGTATACTAGTTATATTATATACTTGTTATAGTTTATACTGGTTATATTATATACTGTTAATATTATATACTGGTTATATTATATACTGGTTATATTATATACTGGTTATATTATATACTTGTTATAGTTTATACTGGTTATATTATATACTGTTAATATTATATACTGGTTATATTATATACTTGTTATAGTGTATACTGGTTATATTATATACTGTTAATATTCTATACTGATTATAGTGTATACTGGTTATATTATATACTCGTCATAGTTTATACTCGTTATAGTGTCTACTGATTATATTTTGAGATGAGCGAATTTCAGAAAAATTTGATTCGGCCAATTCGCGAAATTTTCAGAAAAAATTCGGTTCACACCCAATTTGTTTGCTGTGAATCGCTATTAAAAATGGCTATTTCTGGCCAACAGAGAGGCTCAATAGGGTGTAGAACATTTTGCCTTGTCCTAACACACATATGGAGTGTGCTGAGGTAGTGAAATAATACTGTTATTGTATGACATGCAGATTACAGGCATCGCCATAAGAATCACTGCCGCAGAGAGTCTGGATGTGGCAAATTTTTAAAGTAATTTATATTTAATTTGAATTTATTTAAAGTACCCATTCTGGTGAGCACCGAGCTGATGGTCCTCCGCGAGGAGCGATACCACCTGTTCCAGCCCCTGCCTCTCTGCACCCTCCTGACTGTGAAAGTGCGAATGTTTCATTTAATCAGTTATGTTTCATTATTATCTCTCCAAGCTGTTTCATTGGATTCTTGTGATAATTCCACAGGTCATATGATAGAGACGACCATAGGGCCTCAGTTTGAAATGATTACATAGATTTTTTTTTTCCATTTATATCTAAGATTTATATTAGATTTCCAAGTTTAATGTCCCAGTGTTTACTTTGAACTAATACTGTATGACCACAAAACCCAATCTAACAAGGAGTCACATAGCGGCACAATGACAGAGCCTAGAGGTGGCAGCAGCATGAGGAGACCATAATCTAGCAGAATGACACAGCCGGGAATTGGCGGCAGCAAGAGGAGACCATATAGTGGCTGAATGACACAGCCTGGAGTTGGCGGCAGCATGAGGAGACCATAGGGCCTCACAATCCCTAAGATCAAAAGATGAATTTTCAAATTTAAATTGAAGAAGATTTATGGCAGCTAGTGCTACCATTAAATTTGTTAGGTAATGTCCCAGGCCCAGCAGCATCAGTAAACCATATAGTGGCTGAATGACACAGCCTGGAGGTGGCAGAAGCATGAGAAGACCATATAGTGGCTGAATGACACAGCCTGGAGGTGGCAGAAGCATGAAGAGACCATATAGTGGCTGAAGGACATAGCCTGGAGGTGGCGGAAGCATGAGGAGACCATATAGTGGCTGAATGGCACAGCCCGGAGTTGGCGACAGCATGAGTAGAACATATAGTTGTGAATGACGCAGCCTGGATGTGGCGGCAGCATGATGAGAACATATAATGGCTGAATGGCACAGCGTGGAGGTGTCGGCAGCATAAGAGCATATAGTGGCTGAATGGCACAGTGTGGAGGTGGTGGCAGCATGAGGAGAACATATGGTGGCAGAATGAGACAGCCTGGAGGTGGCGGCAGCAGCAGCATCAGGAGTCCTGAATGGTGAGGTGGGTGGCAATACCCAGTGACGAAGGTGGGTGAAAAAAGGTCTGATGTGAGAAATGTTTGTAACTGGGAGCAGCGCCTTAAATCTGTTTGGCACTATCCATATATGTGAAGTGTTGGTGTGGCACCATGGTCAATCTACTCTCATTCATCAGGCATTGGTGGGTGGAAATCCTGGCTGATCCATCCCTGATTCATATTCACAAAGGTCAGTCTCTCCACATTTTTCGTGGACAAACAAGTTCTCCTTGGGGTGACTATGGGACACGTTGGAGGATGAGGAAGCAGAGTCGCACACTGTCGCAGAACCATCGGCCTGAGAGCCTGGAGGAGGAAGCGGCGTGACCGGTCCAAGTTGGTGTTGTGGCTGTGCAGGAATCACATTCACCCAGTGGGCCATAACGGATATGTATTGTCCCTGACCATAGTTACAGCTCCACACGTCGGCGCTGCCGTGCACTTTGGTAGAGTGGGGTGGTGGGTGTTAAAGGAGTAGTCCAGTAGTGAACAAGTGGTGAACAACTTATCCCCGATCCTAAGGATAGGGGATAAGTTGCAGATCGCGGGGGGTCCGACCGCTGGAGCCTCCCGCGATCTCCTGTACGGGGCCCCGACAGCCCGCGCGAAGGGGGCATGTCGACCCCCGCACGAAGCGGCGGACGACACGCCCCCTCAATACAACTCTATGGCAGAGCCGGAGTGCTGCCTTCGGCAATCTCCGGCTCTGCCATAGCGATGTATTGAGGGGGCGTGTCAGCTGCCTCTTCGTGCGGGGGTCGACACCCGCTATCTGGCCAGAGAGCCTGGCCCCCGTACAGAGAGATCGCAGGGGGCCCCAGCGGTCGGACCCCCTGCGATCTAAAACTTATCCCCTATCCTTAGGATAGGGGATACGTTTTTCACCACTGGACTACCCCTTTAATACCCGGTGGCGAAGGTAGGTAAAAGAAGGAGAACTTGGCATCAGATGTGTGGCATCAGGCATGATCAGAATAGTAGCTGAGGCAGATAGGCAGAAGAAAATGGTGCACAAGTAAGTATTGAGGATATGCATTACGTAAAACTTATATTTTATCCTCAGGATAATATTAAAAGTTATGGACCCAATTTTTTTTTTTTAAATCAAACATAAGGAAAGGTGTGCAAAAAACACCATGTGCCACCTACACCACCAAGTATTAATGTGATGAAAAGACCTCTAAAAGGTGGAAGGGAACAACATATGGTCCAATGTAATCGGCGGGGGTAAAAACTTCCCCTGTAGGGCCCTACTCTCGCCCTATTAATTCCCTTATTTGCAAGTGTTACTGCCATTTCCCAGGGTTTAAGGGGGGAATTAGAGAGAGGTTCCTGTGTGGTGACACCCTTTTTAGGACTAGTAACACTTGCCAAGAAGGGAATTAATAATGTGAGAGTAGGGCCTTACAGTGGAAGTTTTTACCCCCACCGGTTACAATGGACCATACATTGCTCCCTTCCCTTGCATCACATGAATACTTGGTGGTGTAGGTGTCACATGGTGTTTTTTGCAAACCTTTCCTTTTGTTAGATTTCAAAAAATGTTTGGGTCCATATATTTTATCCTAAGAAAAGTTAAGTTTTAGCTAATGCATATCCTCAATACTTACTTGTGGTCTAATACAGAGGGATTTCTATAACTGGGGAGCAGCACCTTAATTATGGTTTGCAGTATCCATGGCAGCACAATGACAGCATGAGGAGACCATATGGCGGCACAATGACAGAGCTTGAAGGTGGCAGCATCAGTATGAGGAGACCATAGAGCAGCACAATTAGAGAGCCTGGAGGTGGCAGCATCAGGAGACCATATGGTGGCACAATGACAGAGCCTGGAGGTGGTAGCATCAGCATGAGGAGACCATAGAGCAGCACAATGAGAGAGCCTAGAGGTGGCAGCATCAGCATGAGGAGACCACAGAGCGGCACAATGAGAGAGCCTGGAGGTGGCAGCAGCAGCAGCATGAGGGCCATGCCAACTGAGGGTTGAGACTTGGGGTGAAATGGATGACCGAGTGAACCAATCAATCACGGTTGCTGGGTTGCTGGTAGAGACTAGTGTTGCTCGCGAATATTCGCAATTCGAATATTATTCGCGAATATCGCATATTCGCGAATTCGCGAATTTCGCGAATATAGCGCTATATATTCGTAATTACGAATATTCGTTTTTTGTTTTTTTGTTTTTTTTTCTTCACAGTACACATCACAGTGATCACCCCTCTCTGCTTCCAGCTTTTGTGGTGTAAAGAAGGCTGTAATACGACTGTGTGAGACTGGCGTGCGAAAATTTGCATATGCAAAAATTAGCATATGATAATATTCGCATATTCGAATTTTCACATATGTTAATTTTCGCATATGTGTATTTTCGCATACGCAAAAATAAAACGAGGGTATAACGAATATGCGAATATTCGCGAATCTATGACGAATATTCGTCCATATATTTGCGAATATTCGCGAATTCGAATATGGCCTATGCCGCTCAACACTAGTAGAGACAAGACCGAGTCAACCAATCAATCACGGCCGCTGGGTTGTTGGTAGAGACAAGACTGCTAGCTGACACCGGGAGCTCAGACCTCTCGCTGCGTCTCCTGCTGCCACACTCCCCTACTGTGTTGCAACCTCTGCATGCGCCTGATGAATTTAGGCCACTGCCACCCCTCTTTGCACATCCTTAGTGTGTATATGAGGGGAGTACAATACGCTTCACTACACTTAAAACAGTATTTGTCAAGAACAGCAGCAGGTGTGTACTATTGGCTGTCCTTTCACAGTATCTAGGCCCTTAAGATTTTATCAGGAACAAAATGGTACAACACTTAGATGTAGGTATGTGGTATGCACTTATGAGGGCAGAAAAATGCGCCACAGTACACTTAAAAAAGTATTTGAATAAAACATCTGCCAGTGATTACTTTTGTCTGTCTTTTCACAATATCTAGGCTCTTGAGAGTTAAACAGGTACAAAATAGTACACCACTTAGATGTAGGCATGTGGTATGCACTTATGAGGGCAGAAAAAATGCACTACAGTAGGCTTAAAAAACGTATTGGAGTAAAACACCAGATGGTGATTACTTTTGCCTGGATTTTCACAGTATCTAGGCCCTTGACAGATTAACAGGTACAAAATAGTACTTCGATAATTAGATGTAGGCATGTGGTATGCACTTATGAGGGCAGAAAATTGCGCTACAGTACGCTAAAATAAGTATTTGTGCACAACACCAGCAGTACACAACACAGTCTCTGTATACTAAACCCAAAATTGCACTCTCTCAAAGACTATTAGGAATGGACTGCTGGGTATTCTACCGTCTACAGACTAGTATAACCAGCAGACCATTTGTTGTGGAACAAAGACACAGAGTTGCACTAAAAATGTATTCCTCCCTCCTCTCCTAACGTTTCTCCAGCTGAGCCCGCTTGTTCAAATGTATGAGGCAACACACAGCTCTCTGCCGCTCTCTGTAATACAATGCTGTAGAAAGTGACTGGGAGGTTAATTGCTGCAGTAAAAAAAATTTTCTGTGAAACAAACACTGCTCTCTGTCCACCAGAACGCTGATGTGACTAGGAGGTGAAACGCTGCTGGAAAAAGCTTTTCTGTGTAACACGCAAAGCGCTGTCTGTCCTCTTTGCAGTGTATTGTAATGAAGTGACTGGCCACAAGATGGCTGCCGATTATATAGGGCTGTGACATCACAGGGGTAACTGGCTGCTGATAGGCTGCATCCTGCATGTGATTTAGAGTCATCCCGCCTTCCCATAGTTCCTTTCCCCATGTCCTCACATGTGGATCCGCCATTTTAGATGCCCTGGAGCCTGGACCGCACTAACTGGAGTTTAATGAAGCGATTCGGGCAATAGAATTGCAATATTCACATTCGTTGCAAATCAAATTTTTCATGAAATTCGTAACGAATTCGGATTGGTAGGATTCAATTCACTTATCTCTAGTTAGACAGTAGATCTTTCCCAGCCTCAGTGCGGCCATATTTCTTGTCACCCAGCTTTCCCAGTTATATAAGGGACAATGGATCTTTTGCGTCCCAGCTCGATGTATCATCATTGTCCCCTAATAGAATCAGAGGTGACACGGAGCCGGACATTGGGCGCTAATGAAGAAAACGCTCGGTAAGATGATCCGGCGGCGGCCAGTAAGTGACGCCAAGTACGGTAAATGGAATCGAGATCCAATATCCCTAAGTGGATTGAGAGGCGAAGCGGCGCGTTAATGCATTATTGTCCCCGCTCAGGAGACTGCGCCGAGGCCGAGGCTCTGGAAATGTCACCGGTGGAGTAACATATGGTTCATTATGAGCGCCGGATCCAAGGCGAGAAAACCGCGCTGATTGAAGAGCATCAGATGTTTACTCCAAACTCATTAATCCCGTAAACTCCAACCTCACGGAGCCTCCATCACTGACAGCGCCGCGCTGGGGGGGGGCGTCCGGGGCGACGGGGGAGGTCGTGTTTGTGGATCAGTTAATTCTGCTAAAAGAGAAATAATCCGAACATTTATCTTCTGATTAGAGGGAAATGTCAGGAAATGATCGGCCACAGTGCACCTGGCAGCTGGAGGGGGGGCGGGGAAATATACGAAAGGAGACGCGCAAAAGACGGGCGCACAGTGCGGGAGATGACGCAGGAACGGATCTACGTCCTTGGACCAAGTTCACACACAGACTCATAGTCTGATACACAACCTAAGGCTGCAACCAGTGTGTCTTCAGCTGTTGAAAAACTACAACTCCCAGCATGCCCAGAAAGCCTTTGGGAGTTGTAGTTTTGCAACAGCTGGAGGCACCCTGGTTGGGAAAGACTTCTAACCCCCAGCATGCCCAAACAGCCTAAGGCTCTGACCAGTGTGTCTCAAACTGTTGCAAAACTACAACTCCCAGCATACCCAGACAGCCAAAGGCTCCGACCAGTGTGTCTGCAGCTGTTGCAAATCTACAACTCCCCGGATGTCCAGACAGCCAACGCCTCCAACTAGTGTGTCTCCAGCTGTTCTGTTGGGAAACTACAACTCCCAGCATGCCAGACAGCCAAAGGCTCGAACCAATGTGTCTCCAGCTGTTGCAAAACTACAACTCCCAGCATGCCTGGACAGCCAACGCCTCCAACCAGTGTGTCTCCAGCTGTTGGATACTACAACTCCCAGCATGCCAGACAGCCGAAGGCTCCGACCAATGTGTCTCCAGCTGTTGCAAAACTACAACTCCCAGCATGCCCGGACAGCCAGCGGCTGTCTGGGCATGCTGGGAGTTGTAGTTTTGCAACAGTTGGAGAGCCACAGGTTGGAAAACATTGATTCAGAGCAGTGTTTCCCAACCAGGGTACCTCCAGCTGTTGCAAATCTACAACTCCCAGCATGGCCAGGCAGCCAAAGGCTCCAACCAATGTGTCTCCAGATGTTACAAAACTACAACTCCCAGCATGTCCAGACAGTTAAAGTTGTAGTTTTTCAACAGCTGAAGCACCTTGGCTGGGAAACCTTAGTTTAAACAGCGATTCATAATAAAACGTTGCAGATATGACGGTTTTTTATGCAGATTTCGTAAATTCCGCGCCCAAAAAAATCCCTCAAACATTTGGTGCAGTTTATCAAATTCACATTAAATTCTATAAAAATGAAAAAATAAAAAATAGCTTTAAAACCATGAGGACTTTTATTTTGTAACTACAGGGTCATATGGGAGTTTTTTTTTTTTTTTGCGCAACCAATTGTACTTTATTATGACATCACTAATTTTTCCATAACATCTACAAAAAAACTAAAAAATAAATATAAATATATTATTTGCGGGAGGAAATACATTAATTTTTTTAAACAACACCATTTTGCAGTTGTGTAGATTTCGTTGAATGAATTTTTTTAATAGTTTTTTTTATCATTTTATTCCCCTCAGGCTCTGATCTTAATATATTGTCAATAATAATAATAATAATAATAATAATAATAATAATAATAATGATGATGAAGATGACGATAATAAATAGAATTTGTCATGGACATAAGTATTCATACCCTCTGGCCCCTCCCATTTCTCTCAATCATCTCAGATGTTTCTCCACCCTGATTGGAGTCACCTGTGGTAAATTCATCTGATTGGACAAGACACAGCCCTGTCTATATAAGATCTCACAGCTGACAATATATATCAGAGCAAACACCATGAGAAGGAAAGAACTGCCTGTAGAGCTCAGACACAGCCCTGTCTATATAAGGTCTCACAGCTGACAATGTATATCAGAGCAAACACCATGAGAAGGAAAGAACTGCCTGTAGAACTCAGACACAGCCCTGTCTATATAAGATCTCACAGCTGACAATATATATCAGAGCAAACACCATGAGAAGGAAAGAACTGCCTGTAGAGCTCAGACACAGCCCTGTCTATATAAGATCTCACAGCTGACAATATATATCAGAGCAAACACCATGAGAAGGAAAGAACTGCCTGTAGAACTCAGACACAGCCCTGTCTATATAAGGTCTCACAGCTGACAATGTATATCAGAGCAAACACCATGAGAAGGAAAGAACTGCCTGTAGAGCTCAGACACAGCCCTGTCTATATAAGATCTCACAGCTGACAATATATATCAGAGCAAACACCAAGTCATAAGGTAGAAAGAACTACCTGTAGAGCTCAGACACAGTCCTGTCTATATAAGATCTCACAGCTGACAATATGTATCAGAGCAAACACCAAGTCATGAGGTGGAAAGAACTGCCTGTAGAGCTCAGACACAGCCCTGTCTATATAAGGTCTCACAGCTGACAATGTACATCAGAGCAAACACCAAGCCATGAGGTGGAAAGAACTGCCTGTAGAGATCAGAGACAGCCCTGTCTATATAAGGTCTCACAGCTGACATTGTATATCAGAGCAAACACCAAGCCATGAGGAGGAAAGAACTGCCTGCAGAGCTCAGACACAGCCCTGTCTATATAAGATCTCACAGCTGACAATATGTATCAGAGCAAACACCAAGTCATGAGGGGTAAAGAACTGCCTGCAGAGCTCAGACACAGCCCTGTCTATATAAGGTCTCACAGCTGACAATGTATATCAGAGCAAACACCAAGCCATGAGGTGGAAAGAACTGCCTGTAGAGCTCAGACACAGCCCTGTCTATATAAGGTCTCACAGCTGACAATATATATCAGAGCAAACACCAAGCCATGAGGTGGAAAGAACTGCCTGTAGAGCTCAGACACAGCCCTGTCTATATAAGGTCTCACAGCTGACAATGTATATCAGAGCAAACACCAAGCCATGAGGTTGAAAGAACTGCCTGTAGAGCTCAGACACAGCCCTGTCTATATAAGATCTCACAGCTGACAATATATATCAGAGCAAACACCAAGATATGAGGGGGAAGGAAATGTCTGTAGAGCTCAGACACAGCCCTGTCTATATAAGGTCTCACAGCTGACAATGTATATCAGAGCAAACACCAAGATATGAGGGGGAAGGAAATGTCTGTAGAGCTCAGACACAGCCCTGTCTATATAAGGTCTCACAGCTGACAATATATATCAGAGCAAACACCATGAGAAGGAAAGAACTGCCTGTAGAGCTCAGACACAGCACTTTCTATATAAGATCTCACAGCTGACAATGTATATCAGAACAAACACCATGAGAAGAAAGAACTGCCTATTTTTATTTATTTATTTATTTTCAAATCAACTGGTGCCAGAAAGTTAAACAGATGTGTAAATTATTTCTGTATAAACATCTTAATCCAGTACTTATCAGCTGCTGTATGCTCCAGAGAACGTTGAATTATTTGTTGTTCTTTTCTGTTTGACCACAATGTTCTCTGCTGACACTCTTTTTTATTATAAAAGTACAAAACTTTACAAAACATAAAACAAGTTCATTTCACTGTAACAAAATTAACAAAACTGAACATAAAAACAAACTATCCGTCTCAAAATAACAACTTAAACCTTCCTAACCGGCCAGCCCAGATAAACCCAAAATAAATGAATAAATAAATCATTACCTACTATAGTCCAACACACACACACACACACATACCTAATGAACATAAATAAAGCTTTCCACGCTGGGATCAAAAACTAAAAATATCCAAACTAGGAAACATTACCACACTGCTCCTCCCCCCAATAACAAAACAAAAATATGGCTAGCTGCCATAACAAAAATAATCCAACTTGGATAACAAAATATATACATATATATATATATACATACACACACACATATATATATATATATATATATATATATACAAATACACTTTTTTTTTCCCTTTTTCTTTCTTTTTTCTATACATATATATATATACATATATACATACACATACACATACACACACACACATATATATATATATATATATATGTATACACATACACATACATACACATATACACATACATACACATATACATACACACACACACACATATATATACATATATATATATATACATACATACATACATACACACCCACCCTTTTTTTTTTTTTTTTTTTTTTATATGTTTTTTTTTTAACCTCCCCTACCCCCACCACACACACACATACATATACCCACAAACAAAAACTAATCCACACTGGGACACAAACATAAACACAAACATAAATATAGTGTACTCTTAACACTATGCTATAATAACTGAAAACTGGTCCGACTGCCTTTCTCTCCCAAATAATTATGACATTGTACAAATAAAATAAAAAATATTACAAAAAAAAAAAATGGTGTATACATAAAACTATACAGATTATACATAACAAACAACTCAATAACACAGAAAAACAACCTATACTAAACTATCCCATCACCCACCACCCCCTCTGGACATGGGTCAGAGTCCATAGGTCACAGTTTTTGTCCACAACTGACCCATACCAGACCCCCAAAATAATACCCACTGCAACAGTCCAGTCCTGGGTACAGACCACCACCACCCCCCGAAAACCCCCCACCCAACCTAAAATACACCCCTACCCACCTAATGTAAACAGAACAATATATATACAAAACAATATTTACATACTCTACAACAAGCAATATTAACAGTACAATACACCAAAACCACAAGGCTCAAGTTTGGTTGCCTGCAAGCCCTTTACAATCTTTTCCATAGAAAACAAAACAAAAGGCTAAGGTGACATGCATAGCCCCCCACCAGGAAGAAGGATGGCAATCCTGATAAAATTAAATTTAAATTCCTCTCCCTATCAACCTCTAACCCTATCACTATCCCTTCATGAAACTGACCCTATACTCACCCTAAGATATATACACTATCCCTGGCCAAAATAAGGTACTTCACCTTAAGGGCCTAGTACCTAGGGCACATCAAAAGAAAACCCTCTCCATAGGAGAGAAGCCCTACTGGTACCAAGACTGCCATACTCCAAAGACCTGATCTTCCCAAGGTCACCGGTGATGTTCCTACAGACCTCCACCTCGGAGAGGATTTTCTGTTGGGTCGACACTAAACACCGTGCACTCCACGTGTAGGACCTAACCACTAAGCTAACTAAGAATAAAGTGCCCCGGTCTCGGCCACCCAGGGACCTGAATGCCCCATAAGCCCACTCCGGATAGGTAAGGCCGGCAAGTTGACTCCAGCCGATGGAAGCGCCCACCCGGTTGTAAACCCCTATATTAAAGGGACAGTGAAGCAGGAAGTGGTCCATGCTTTCCAGCGTGTCCCCGCACTCTTCTCGGGGACATCCCCGGTCATCAGAGTTCCTACACTTCAGGTTGTCCCTTACATATAGCTTCCCCTGAAAGCAGCGCCAGGCCAAGTCCCAAAACTTCTGGGGGATCCTTTTCATGTTCAAAAGATACAACCCCACCCTCAGATCCCGACCTGGGCAGTCCCTGAGCGCCAGAGGCTTCTGAAAGTGGGTCAACAGAACCCGTTTGTCAAGGAACTGCCTTGACTGGGTCCTGATCTCCCACACTCCCAGACCCCACCGACGTATCGCCTTCAGAGTCGGGGTAGCGTAAGCCGGAAGATATCCATGGGGCGTACGGAGGTCCTTCACTTGCCCTCCTGTCTCCCATTCCTGGAAGAAAGGCCGAAACCATTCCCTGCAGGAGAGTACCCACGGAGGAGCCCTCTCTGACCAGAGGTTTGCGATGTTGGCTTTCAAGAAGGTGTTCGTAAAGAACACCACAGGGTTTACCATAGATAAACCCCCTAGTCTCCTCGTGCGGTACGTAACCTCCCTCTTGACTAGGTTCATCCTGTTCCCCCATAACAGTTGGAAAAACAGGCTGTAGATCCTAGTATAGTAAGCCTCTGGCAAGATACATACGCTGCCCAGATAGATAAACAAGGGGAGCAGGTACGATTTGATCAGGTGTACCCTTTCCCTGAGGGTCATAGACCAACCCTTCCACTGGTTCACCTTCTGAGTGGCATCCTGGAGCTTACCATCCCAGTTTTTGGTGGGATAATCATCCTGGCCGAATGTGATGCCTAAGACTTTTGCTGATTCTTGGGGCCCTGGAAGGGTGTCCGGGAGATCAAACGTGGGATCCCCCCCTCCCAGCCAGAGACTCTCACACTTATCCCGGTTGATCTTAGACCCGGATGCCTCCGAGTAGCGTTCCACCTCCGACATCACCACATCGACCTCCTCTCTCGAGGAGACGAAAATAGTGACATCATCAGCGTACGCCACCACTCTCTGGGTGACAGCCGGCTCCGCCAGACTCATCCCGACTCCCGCCAACGGCCCACAATCTACCCTCCGGACGAAGGGATCGATTGCGAATACGTATAAAAGCGGGCTCAAAGGACAACCCTGACGGACTCCGGACCCCACCTCAAAAGAGCGGCCAGACCACCCGTTCACAAGCGGGAAACTCTCTGCCCCTGCATACAAGATCTTAAGCCAATTAACAAAAGTAGTTGGTAAGCCATATCTCAGGAGGACGGACCAGAGGTACTCGTGGTTCACCCGATCAAATGCTTTGGCCTGATCCAAGGACAGCAAGTACCCTTTCCAGAGACCTGCACTACTCCGCTCCACTGCCTCCCTGACACTAAGGACAGCACTTAAGGTGCTTCGGCCTGGAACAGAGCAGTGCTGAGCCCCCGAAAGGAGCCGGGGTGCAAACTTCACCAGCCGATTAAACAATATCTTGGCCAGAAGCTTCCTGTCCGTATTGAGAAGAGCTATGGGCCTCCAATTCTCAACACGGCTAGGATCTTAACCCTTTGACAGAAGAATCAGGGCTGACCTCCTCATTGACTTCGGCAGAGTGCCCGAGGAGAGACACTCATTAAATACCTCAGTCAAGAGGGGAGCTAAAGACTCCTTAAAGGTCCTGTACCACTCAGATGTTAAGCCATCCGGGCCTGGCGACTTCTTGGGGGCGAGCCCCTCGATCGCCAGTCTCACTTCCTCTTCCCCTATTTCTTCTGCCAAAACATCAAGAGAGGGGTCTACCCCTGGCTCAGGAATGGTTTCAGTCAGGAAAACCGACATCCTGTCTCGATCTAGATCCTTCCTCCCCAAGAGGTGCGAGTAGAAGGATCTGACGACCTCCAGGATCCCTGATCTGGACCGATTCAGAGATCCTGTACTATCAATCAGTCCTGAAATGACTTTACTACTCACTAACATCTTGCAGTTCCTGTAAGGGTCGGGCGAGCGGTACTTCCCGAAATCCCTCTCAAAAACCAAAGATGCGTGCCTATCGTACTGACACCTCATCAGCAAGGACTTCATTCTGGAGATATCCTCTCGGCTACCTCCAGTCGAGACAAGAAGCTCGAGTTTCCTCCTCAGACCCTGATACAGGCGATACCTGTTCAGGGACCTGAGGCTCGAGAGCTGGCGGAAGAACCCCGCAACCCGCTTCTTGAATATCTCCCACCACTCTGACTTACTACTACATAGGTCCAGTAAAGGTACCTGACTCTGAAGAAAATCCTCAAAGGACTGTCTCACCTCTGCTTCCTCCAGGAGGGACGAATTCAGCTTCCAATAACCTTTACCCATCCGGGGGGTCTCTGAAACATTCAGGGAAAACAAAATCATACAGTGATCGGAGAACTCCACCTCAACCACGGACACTGCGGAAGAGACGGCTTCCTCCTTTAAATAAAACCTATCTATCCTAGACCTGCGACTACCTTGATGATAGGTGAAACCCGCGTGGCCCGAGGGGCTCCGGATGTGGGCGTCCTCTAGGCGAGCTTCTCTAGCTATGCTAATCAGTGCCACACTATCGCAAGTCAGCGGACCATTGGAGCCTCTCCGATCTTGGGACCTCGTGACATTATTGAAGTCCCCTCCAAAGATCACTTGCCGACTCGTAAAAAGAAAGGGCTTAATCCTCATAAAGAGATCTTTACGGCCCCGCTTAGTTTGCGGGGCGTAGATGTTAATGAGCCGAAGCTCTTGTCCCTTCATGAAGACATCTAAGATCAGGCACCTCCCCATTTCTAATTCAATAACCCGTCGGCATTCAACAGGAGCGGTAAAAAGGACCGCCACCCCACTATACGGCTCAGCCGCAAGAGACCAGTGGGAGGGACCACGCCTCCACTCTCTTCTGGCTCTTACCAGAGAGGCTAGATCTGGCAACCTGGTCTCCTGTAAAAAGAAAATGTCAGCTTCAACGCGGCCGAGAAAATCAAAGGCTGCAAATCTAGCCGTATCTGACTTTATGCTGGCACAGTTAATAGATGCCAGCGTCAATGGGGTGAGTGCCGCCATACAGGGTGATTAAATTAGACGGCCACACCCTTTACTTTTTCTTTCCCTTCTTTTTAGCCCCCTCATCCCCCGAAGAAGATGAGAGGGCAGGACCACTCTTAGTTCTTTTTTTTGATTCAGTTTGGTCCATTTGATCCCCATCTACGTCCGGCCCCGGTCTAGCCCTGCCCTCCAAGGAAGGAGCCTCAATAGGACAGGGCCCAGTTCCCCCTGGAGGCTCCTTCTTCCTAGGCACCTGGCCCTCACCTTCCCCCTTCAAGGAGGGGGAGGAGATGGTATCGAGGACGAGGTACCGGTTTGACAGGTCAATCAGAGGGGGGGCAATCAGGCTTCCGTTTTGGACCTGGCCCGTAGTACAGGGAACAGAGGGCTCTGACCTCTTCTTTCTCCCTTTTCTTTTGCCCTTGTCTTTCTTTTTAGGCCTCTCTCCACTCTCCTCATCCACACTTTCATAGTGGGAGGAATCGGAAGTGTCGGCCATATTGCCCTCCTCTTTGCGCAGCATCCTGACCTCCTCATCCAGCACGTCCTCCTCCTGGGCTTCAGCGGTTACAGGGCCAGCTTCAGGAGCAGGGGCCGGAGCTACCCCCGCCACCTGGGCACTCTCCAGCTCCCTACTCCTCCTCCGATTTTCCTCCCGCCTTAGTTTGGCGGGGCCCTTTTTCCTCCTCACTAGCCCTGTTGCGCCCCCATCCCTGCCCGTGCCCTCCCCAGCCGAGGCAACTTCACAGCTCTCCTCAGCCGGAGCGGCCGCTGCACGGGCGAAGGCGCTAGGACAACGGCTGAAAGGGTGCCCGAGGACACCACACAGGTGGCACCGGATCTGCCTACAGGATGCGGCCAGATGACCCACCCCACCACACAAAGCGCAGACCTGCACAGTACAGGCTGCGCTAAAGTGGGTGGGGCTGCCACACCTGTGACAGACCTTAGGCTGCCCCTGGTAGAAGACCTGGATCCTATCACGTCCAAGGAAGGCGGCTGACGGAATGTGGGCAACTGTACTCCCTGAACGCTTGAGTTTGACGGAAAACGTCCAGGCCCCGGACCAGATCCCGTGCTCATCAAAGTTTTTCTTGGGCATGTCCGTCACATCCCCATACCGTCCGAGCCAGGTCATGATGTCATAACAAGAAAGCGACTCGTTACGGGTCAAAACGGTCACTTTCTTGACAGAGTTCTGACGGGAAATCGCCTTTACGGCGAAATCCCGCCAGCCGGGCTCGTTCTTCGCCACTTCGTAGTTCGACCAGAAGAGTTCAAGACCCTCCGGCCGAACGAAACTGACGTCAAACTCAGACGAACCATAGGGGTGAATCAGGGCAAAGATGTCGCTCGCCCTGAATTCCATCTGAAGGAGGAGCTCAACCACTTTTGCGCGAGGTGGGCACGCATCCTCGCCCCTCCAAATCAGACGGACCACATTCCTACGGTTATTGTCCTGCCCGGATGTCGGGAGGGACCAGACCACCTCCCCATTCCTCTCTCGAAAAGCCCCCAAACCGTGCCTCTCTATCCAGAAAGACAGGTCGACCTCACCCCTTCCCTCTACCTGGATCGACCTGTCACCCCTGCGTAGAGCCTCCAGGAGGCGC
This sequence comes from Hyla sarda, assembly GCF_029499605.1. Taxonomy (NCBI): domain Eukaryota; kingdom Metazoa; phylum Chordata; class Amphibia; order Anura; family Hylidae; genus Hyla; species Hyla sarda. The sequence continues at coordinate 445,393,460 of NC_079191.1, read as the reverse complement.
TGTTGCAAGAGGCCTCCAGAGCCGGACGGAGACGGGGACCCCCCTGAACCCCCGGCAGCGACATTGGCATAGCTCCTAGGAGCAGTCACTACCGGGGGGGCAGCCGGACCAGACCCAGAACCAAACCCAGAACCACTAATAACACCATTCACACCACTCCTCTCATCATCTTTCTTCCCATTCATATCACTACTACTCCCACCATCATTCACTCCACTGACTCTCCCACATACACTCCTCTCATCCACAACACTTCCACACTCAGCATTCTCACATCCAGCACTCTTATCCTGACTAACATTTTCTGGGCTGGCTGGGACTTGTAGTGTTGCAGGTTTTATTACACTCTTTTTTTCTGGCTTAGCTGCCGGGGTCGATGCTGATAGTTCCTGCTCCATAGCTGAAGTCACTTCCGGAGTCTGGGGCTGCCCCTCCGGGCGCACCCCAGCTCCTCCCACAGTGCCAGCACCTACTTTTCCCAACCACACGGGTTCTGTGGATGATGCCGGCGCCCGGACACTCCCCCCCCTCACAGAGGAGTGCCCCGCAGCGCCCACAGAATACACAGTACTCGGAGGACCGCCCCCCGAGCACACAGACCTACCACTCTCCTCCACCGGCACCCGGACACTCCCCCCCTCACAGGGGAGTGCCCCGCAGTGCCGGTAATGCCCATAGCACTCGGGGAACCGCCCCCGAGCACACGGCAGCATAGCTTGCCTCGCCACTGCCCACCATCAGCCCATCCTGCCCCTCCCTACCGGCAAGATGGGTGGGCTTCACATCTATTGCGCCCTCTGCCTTTTCTGACGCCATGCTGTACCCCCCATGCTGGCTCCGTTCCACCACAGAAACGGGGTCTGGCAGTCTGGGGGGCCCAGCAGCCTGAACCAGCTTTGCAGCTGGCCCAGACTGCTGGAAGGGAACAAACACATATTGTACTGTTTCCTGAATCTTTTGTTTCTTAGCTTTTCGCTTCACCACCACATCCTCACACTGATCTTCTCCAAAGGTAAAATTCTGGAGGTGGGCTGGGGACTCCTGCATTATGATCGCCCTCAACAATCCCCCAGCCTCACTTTCCACATCCTCCTCACTATCGCTTGCTGGTAGTGCCACCTGTGCTGGCTCAATGTAGCTGTCCTGTGTTTTGGTGTCATAGGGAGTAGCCACAGGAACAGCATCCATCTCCACAACTTGTGCACTTTCTTCCACCTTCTCCTCCTCCTTTACAGCTTCACCACCATCCTCGCTATCTTCACCGCCACTACTCTCCCCAACATCCACCTCCACCTTACCTGGGGATTTCGTGGCGGCAAACCGGCTGTCGTTCTCAAGCTTTTCCTTAAAGAGACCGCTCCCCTCCAAGATCTCTGCTCTCCTCTCCTCCAGCTGCACAATCTCAGCTTTCAGTGCTGCGATCTTTTTCCTTAACTCTGGCCTGTTCTTTTTTGGTGCAGTGTTCACCAGATTCTGAGCGCCTCGCAGATCTTCTCTGGCCAACTTCAGATCCTTGCCGCACCGATCATACTCAGCAAACCTCGCGGCCAGGCGGGAGCAGTAGTTGGCACTGGACTCCTTGGGCCCTCGCTCTACCCACAACTCCACACTTCTCCTCCTCGCCTTTTGTCCACCAGATCTCTGGCTGGTACCTGTTGCCGGGGGGAGCAGAGCCTGCATTGCTGCAGACTCTGCCAGATCTTCTACCCCGGGCCGGAATGGCTGTTGCTGTTTGCTCTCCACCCCCCGCCAGCCTTGAAGAACGGGAGGTGGAGGCCAGGGACGCCATGCAGGGAGGCTCTCCCGAGGAGGCTGCCACACTCCTGGGGAGGCTGATGAAACACCTGCTCTGGTCTGCTGGAAGTCTCTGGAGCACACAAAGAGACACACCCGAATGAGCTGCACACCAAACTGCTCAGGACTACAGGAAGTGCTCTCTGCTGACACCTCTGTCCATGTCAGGAACTGTCCTGAGCAGGAGCAAATCCCCATCGCAAACCTCTCCTGCTCTGGACAGTTCCTGACATGGACAGAGGTGTCAGCAGAGAGCACTTCCTGTGGAACACAGCAGCTGTTGGGTGTGTCTGACTTCCAGAGTTTTCCAGAGAGAGAGGATTGAAGCAGTGTTTCCTACAGCCTTTTCCCCAGGAGGGTGGCAGCTTCCTTGGGAGAGCCTCCTGCTATGGAGCCCCAGACTTCCACCCCTCGAACTAGGCCGGAGGGGGGTGGGAGTGAGAGAGCTACAGCCGATTCCCAGGACATGGTGAGAAGATCCAGCAGGCTCCGCAGTAATGTGGAGCCCACTCCCCCGTCCTTCGCTGGAAACCGCAAGGCGTCCGGTAAGAAGCTTATGGTTATGTCTTCGGGGACTGTGTCTGATACTTTGGAACCCCAGCAATGGGGGGTGAAGGGTCCCAGGGAGTCGCTAGCTACTTTCGGTTCCCGCATGCAGGCAAATCTTGTAGAATATGAGCAGCTGGGGAAAAAGCTGAAAATCATAAGGGAAGACCTGAAGTTTGCCCGCTACCAAATAGATAATTCTGCCAAGGCTATGAGGGCTAAGTTTGCTGCCAGGGTGTGTGAGCTGAAGGCAGAGGAGCAGGAGGTGGTGAGAGCCCGAATGCTGATTGTAGAGGGAGCGGGCATGTTTAAAGAAAAATTAAAGAATGAAGACCGCTATAAAACCATGCGGACCCCTGTGAAGGAGGAAGAGGATAGTCAGGGGGAGGAAGAGTGCTTGTGTGTCACGGAGGAGAAGATGGAGGAAAGTGGTGAGGGAGATGGCGGCAGTGAGGGTGATGAGAGTGAGGGGGATGTGTGTGATACCCCGTGTACCCCTAAGACCTCTGTCACCCCGAGTGCGGATTACATCAACCCTGCCCAAGTCGCCCTACCAGCCACCTCTGAGGAAAGTGACAGTAATGATGGCGGTGACAGTGGACTGGTCTGTGGGGGGCTCCTGCGGGCCATAGTGATGCAGGAGTCACCCACCCGTCTGGAAAATTTCAGTTTTGGCCAGGACCTGGGCCGTGAGGAGAGGAAGAGGAAGAAGAAGAAGAAGAAGAAAAAGGCTGAGGAGCAGATAAAGTTTGTTTTCTCTCCTATCCAGCAGTCTCGGCCACCTGAAAAGTTGGTTCAGGCTGCTGGGCCCCCCACCCTGCCAGATCCCACTTCTGCTGTGGAACGGGACCAGCACGGGGGGTACAGTGCTGCATCCAACATGGCCGCGGGTGCTACAGTCACGCGTCCTGCTGGTAGGGAAGAGCAGGACAGGCTAATAGTGGGCAATAGTTATGCGGCAGTTTGCAAGGGGAGCGGTTCCCCGAGTATTGTGGGCAATGTTACTAGCCCTGCGGGGCACTTCCCTGAGAGGGGGGGGGGAAGTGTCCAGGTGCCTGAGGTGTGTGGTGAGATCTTCTGCTTGGGGGGGCGGTCCCCTGGGCGCTGCTAGTAGTGTCGGTGCTGCGGGGCACTCCCCTGAGAGGGGGGGGAGCGTCCAGGTGTCAGAACCTGCTGCTGAGCCTGTGCGGTTGGGCGCAGTGTGTGGCGCAGGCACTGCAGGGATCTCCCCTGTGAGAGAGGGGAGTCCCTGCGCATCAGTGGCAGGAGGAGTGGTGGAGGTGCGCCTGGAGGGGCAGCCTCAGCTTCGGGAGGTGATGTCGGCGGTGACATCTCGAATGGAGGAGGAGTCAGCGTCGCCGACAATGGCAGCCGCCGGTGACCTGAGAATGTACAAAAAGGCCAAGCTAAAGCATGTCCAGGCCAGCCCAGAGGTAGTGGGTGAAGCAGCTGCTGATCCCAAAAATACTGTCAATAAAAGCAATGTTAATACAAGGTGTGTGAAAGATGGGAGTGGTAGTGCTGTGGATGAGAGGGGTGTATGTGGCAGTGGTAGTCTTGCAGATGGGAGGAGTGGTAGTGGTGCAGATGGGAGGAGTGGTAGTGGTGTGAATGAGAGTGGTGATAGTGGAGTGAATGAGAGTGGTGATAGTGGTGCAGATGGGAGGAGTGGTAGTGGTGTGAATGAGAGTGGTGATAGTGGAGTGAATGAGAGGAGTGGTAGTGGTGCAGATGGGAGGAGTGGTAGTGGAGTGATCGGGAGGAGTGGCAGTGAAGTGATTAAGAGTGGTGATAGTGGAGTGAATAGGAGGGGTGGTAGTGGTGTAAATGAGAGGAGTGGTAGTGGTGCAGATGGGAGGAGTAGTGGTGTGAATGAGAGTAGTAGTAGTAGTGGTGTGGATGGTAGGAATAAGAGTGGCTTTTGTGGCAGTACAGGTGGCCTAGGCGGGGATGTAGGGACGGTGTCTGGTCCGGCTGCCCCCCCGGTCGTCAGGAGTTATGCAAGTGTGGCGGCTGGGGGTTCAGTAGGATCTTTACCTCCTGCATCTGGTGAAGGTCAATTGCAACGGCGTCTCCTGGAGGCACTAAAGAGAGGAGAAAGGACGCTCCAGGTAGAGGGAAAGGAGATGGACCTGTCTTTTTGGGTGGAGAGACATGGTCTGGGAGCGTTCCGAGAGAGGAATGGGGAGACCGTATGGTCCCTCCAGACACACGGGCAGGAGGTAGGTCGCAGGAATGTGGCCCGTTTGGTCTGGAAAGGCGAAGATGCGTGCCCCCAAAAGGGGCAAGGTGGTGGAGCTTCTTTTCCAGATGGGTTTCAGGGCTGGGGACATCTTTGCCCTGATTCACCCCTTCGGCTCCTCCGAGTTTGACGTCAGCTTTGTTAGGCCGGAAGGACTAGATCTCTTTTGGTCTAATTATGAGCTGATGAAAAACGAGCCCGGATGGCGAGATTTCGCTGTAAAAGCGGTATCTCGCCAGAGTATGGTAAAGAAAGTGACCGTTTTGACCCGTAACGAGTCACTTTCTTGTTATGACATTATGACCTGGCTGGGCATGTACGGGGAGGTGACGGACGTCCCCCGGAAGAACTTTGACGAGCACAATATATGGTCTGGGGCCTGGACGTTTTCCGTTCGTCTCAGGCGTTCAGGGAACACGGTCACCCACATCCCTTCGGCCGCCTTTCTGGGACGCGACAGGATTCAGATCTTCTACCAGGGGCAGCCGAGGCTGTGTCACAGGTGTGGTGACCCAAACCACTTTAGTGCCAACTGCACTCAGCAGATATGCGCCCTCTGCTGTGGGGTGGGTCATCTGGCGGCCACCTGTGGGCAGATTCGGTGTAACTTGTGTGTTGACTTAGGTCACCCGTTCAGCCGGTGTCCACGCTCGTTCTCCAACACTGTGACCGCCCCAGCTGGGGAGAGCCTAACGGTTGCCCCAGCGGGGGAGGGGACTAGTGGAGGAGAGGGGGCACCAAAGCCAGTGAAGGAAAAACATAAGACCCCCTCTATGCGGAGGCGAGAGGAGAAGCGCAGGTTGGAGACGGCCCTTGAGAATGCCAAGGTGCCAGGGGTAGCTCGGGGTCCCACTCCAGACACTGGCTCAGAAGGAGGTCAGAATAACTCTGAGGCTTTGGGTGGGGCCGAACTGGATGAGGAGATAGGGAGACTACGTAGGGAAGAAGGTCAAGATGCTCCTTCCTCCAGTCATGCCTCTGAATCCGAAACTGTGGATGAGGAGGAGAAGGAGGGGCAGACAGTAAATGGTGGCCAGGAAAAGAAGAAGAGGAGGAAGAAGGGTAAGAGTAAGGCAGCGCCGTCCTCCTCTTCAGTTGTAGCCTCAGACCATAGAAGGAACAACTCAGTCTCTGACCCTCTGATCGTCCTTTCAAATCGATATGAGGCCCTTGGGGATACCATCTCCCCTCCTCTTCTCGAGGGTCCGGAGGCAGTGCGGCCTCCAGGAGGTGCCGAGCCTCCTTCCTCTGGGGCAGTTTCCTCAGGGGGAGAGGTAACACCAGATGCTGGAGGTAAACATCCTGGGATGGATATATCCCTGAGTTTAAAAAGAGGCAAAGGGTCTTCCTCCGATTCAGATGGGGGTGGAGGGAAGGAGAGGAAGAAGGTTTAAGGGGTGAGGCCATCTAACTCAATCACCCAGGATGGCGGCACTCACCCCACTGGCACTGGCATCTATTAACTGTGCCAGCATAAAGTCTGATACGGCTAGATTCGCAGCATTTGATTTTCTCGGCCGTGTTGAAGCCGACATTTTGTATCTGCAAGAGACCAGGTTGTCAGATCTAGCCTCCCTGGTAAAAGCCAGGAGAGAGTGGAGGCGCGGTCCCTCCCACTGGTCTCTTGCGGCTGAGCCGTATAGTGGGGTGGCGGTCCTTTTTACCGCTCCTGTTGAATGCAGACGGGTTATTGAGTTAGAAATGGGGAGGTGCCTGATCTTAGATGTCTTCATGAAGGGACAAGAGCTCCGGCTCATTAACATCTACGCCCCGCAAACTAAGCGGGGCCGTAAAGATCTCTTTATGAGGATTAAGCCCTTTCTTTTTACGAGTCGGCAAGTGATCTTTGGAGGGGACTTCAATAATGTCACGAGGTCCCAAGATAGGAGAGGCTCCAATGGTCCGCTGACTTGCGATAGTGTGGCACTGATTAGCATAGCTAGAGAAGCTCGCCTAGAGGACGCCCACATCCGGAGCCCCTCAGGCCACACGGGTTTCACCTATCATCAAGGTAGTCGCAGGTCTAGGATAGATAGGTTTTATTTAAAGGAGGAAGCCGTCTCTTCCGCAGTGTCCGTGGATGAGGTGGAGTTCTCCGACCACTGTATGATTTTGTTTTCCCTGAATGTTTCAGAGACCCCCCGGATGGGAAAAGGTTATTGGAAGCTGAATTCGTCCCTCCTGGAGGAAGCGGAGATAAGACAGTCCTTTGAGGATTTTCTTCAGAGTCAGGTACCTTTACTGGGCCTATGTAGTAGTAAGTCAGAGTGGTGGGAGATATTCAAGAAGCGGGTTGCGGGGTTCTTCCGCCAGCTCTCGAGCCTCAGGTCCCTGAACAGGTATCGCCTGTATCAGGGTCTGAGGAGGAAACTCGAGCTCCTTGTCTCGACTGGAGGTAGCCGAGAGGATATCTCCAGAGTGAAATCCTTGCTGATGGGGTGTCAGTACGATAGGCACGCATCTTTGGTTTTTGAGAGGGATTTCGGGAAGTACCGCTCGCCCGACCCTTACAGAAACTGTAAGATGTCAGTGAGTAGTAAAGTCATTTCAGGACTGATTGATAGTACAGGATCTCTGAATCGGTCCAGATTAGGGATCTTGGAGGTCGTCAGATCCTTCTACTCGCACCTCTTGGGGAGGATGGATCTAGATCGAGACAAGATGTCGGCTTTCCTGGCTGAAACCATTCCTGAGCCAGGGGTAGACCCCTCTCTTGATGTTTTGGCAGAAGAAATCAGGGAAGAGGAAGTGAGACTGGCGATCGAGGGGCTCGCCCCTAAGAAGTCGCCAGGTCCGGATGGCTTAACATCCGAGTGGTACAGGACCTTTAAGGAGTCTTTAGCTCCCCTCTTGACTGAGGTATTCAATGAGTGTCTCTCCTCGGGCACTCTGCCGAAGTCAATGAGGAGGTCAGCCCTGATTCTTCTATCAAAGGGTAAAGATCCCAGCCGTATTGAGAATTGGAGGCCCATAGCTCTTCTCAATACGGACAGGAAGCTTCTGGCCAAGATACTGTTTAATCGGCTGGTGAAGTTTGCACCCCGGCTCCTTTCAGGAGCTCAGCACTGCTCTGTTCCAGGCCGAAGCACCTTAAGTGCGGTCCTTAGTGTCAGGGAGGCAGTGGAGCGGAGTAGTGCGGGTTTCTGGAAGGGGTACTTGCTGTCCCTGGATCAGGCCAAAGCGTTTGATCGGGTGAACCACGAGTACCTCTGGTCCGTCCTCCTGAGATATGGCTTACCGAGTACTTTTGTGAATTGGCTTAAGATCTTGTATACAGGGGCAGAAAGTTTCCCACTGGTGAACGGTTGGTCTGGCCGCTCTTTTGAGGTGGGGTCCGGAGTCCGTCAGGGTTGTCCTTTGAGCCCGCTTTTATACGTGTTCGCAATCGATCCCTTCGTCCGGAGGGTAGATTGTGGGCCGTTGGCGGGAGTCGGGATGAACCTGGCAGAGCTGGATGTCGCCCAGAGAGTGGTGGCGTACGCTGACGATGTCACCATTTTCGTGTCCTCGCGAGAGGAGGTCGATGTGGTGTTGTCGGAAGTGGACCGCTACTCGGAGGCATCCGGGTCTAAGATCAACCAGGATAAGTGTGAGAGTCTCTGGCTGGGAGGGGGAGATCCCACGTTTGATCTCCCGGACACCCTTCCAGGGCCCCAAGAGTCAGCAAAAGTGTTGGGCATCATATTCGGCCAGGATGATTATCCCACCAAAAACTGGGATGGTAAGCTCCAGGATGCCACTCAGAAGGTGGACCAATGGAAGGGTTGGTCTATGACCCTCAGGGAAAGGGTACACCTGATCAAATCGTACCTGCTCCCCTTGTTTATCTATCTGGGCAGCGTATGTATCTTGCCAGAGGCTTACTACACTAGGGTCTACAGCCTGTTTTTCCAACTGTTATGGGGGAACAGGATGAACCTAGTCAAGAGGGAGGTTACGTACCGCACGAGGAGACTAGGGGGTTTATCTATGGTAAACCCTGTGGTGTTCTTAACCAACACCTTCTTGAAAGCTAACATCTCAAACCTCTGGTCAGAGAGAGCTTCTCCGTGGGTACTCTCCTGTAGGGAATGGTTTCGGCCTTTCTTCCAGGAATGGGAGACAGGAGGGCAAGTGAAGGACCTCCGTACGCCCCATGGATATCTTCCGGCTTACGCTACCCCGACTCTGAAGGCGATACGTCGGTGGGGTCTGGGAGTGTGGGAGATCAGGACCCAGTCAAGGCAGTTCCTTGACAAACGGGTTCTGTTGACCCACTTCCAGAAGCCTCTGGCGCTCAGGGACTGCCCAGGTCGGGATCTGAGGGTGGGGTTGCACCTTTTAAACATGAAAAGGATCCCCCAGAAGTTTTGGGACTTGGCCTGGCGCTGCTTTCAGGGGAAGCTATATGTGAGGGACAATTTGAAGTGTAGGAACTCTGATGACCGGGGATGTCCCCGAGAAGAGTGTGGGGACACGCTGGAAAGCATGGACCATTTCCTGCTTCATTGTCCCTTTAATATAGGAGTTTACAACAGGGTGGGCGCTTCCATCGGCTGGAGTCAACTTGCCGGCCTTACCTATCAGGAGTGGGCTTATGGGGCATTCAGGAACCTGGGTGGCCGAGATCGGGGCACTTTATTCTTAGTCAGTTTAGTGGAATGCACGGTGTTTAGTGTCGACCCAACAGAAAATCCTCTCCAAGGTGGAGGTCTGTAGGAACATCACCGGGGACCTTGGGAAGATCAGGTCTTTGGAGTATGGCAGTCTTGGTACCAGTAGGGATTCTCTCCTATGGAGAGGGTTTTCCTTTGATGTGCCCTAGGTACTAGACCTTTTAGGTAGAGTACCTTTATTTTGGTTAGGGACAGTGTCAGAGGGACAGAGATAGGATGAGAACAGGGTTAGTTTGAATGAAGGGATAGGATTAGGGAGAATTGTAGGGGGAGTTAGGGAAAGAGTGTAAAATTATTTTGAATGTATCAAGTCTGCCATCCTTCTCCCTGGTGGTGGGCTGATGCATGTGCACGCTAGTTTTTGTTTTGTTTTTAAGCTGATATGGTATGAAGGGCTTACAGGCGACCAAACTTGGGCCTAAAGTGGGTTGTGGTTCAGTGTGTATAAGTTTGTGTATAAGTTGGTTGGGGGGAGTGCTAGGTGGGGAGGGTGTCCTTGTGGGTGGTGGTGTTCATCTTTGGGGGACCTGACATGGGTCAGTTAAGGACTGGACTTTGTGAACTGTAAGAACGGTATGGACTCTGACCCATGTGCAGGAGGGGTGGTGTGGGTGAGGGTACAGTTTTAGTGTAGGGTTTTTCCTAGGGTTTTCTATTGATTTTGTAGGGGTTTTCTGTAGTGCATATATTTTGTTTATATTATATTTTATTTATATAGTATATTTAGTAATTTTGTACCTATATTGTGTTATATCTATATTGTTTCATATTGTTTCAGCGTTATGGTAGCCGGACCAGTTGCTGTGCTGATATGTGGTTTATTTCGTTTATTTCAGTTATTTGGTCTGTTTTATGTTTTCTTTGGTATTTTCATTAGTCCCGGATAGAGGATCCAGTTAATTTGGACGTTTTGTAAGTGAATGTATGTGTGATATGATTATTTTGATTATTATTATTATTATTACTATTATGGTTTTTGTTTGTATGTATATATATATATATATATATATATATATATATATATATATATGTATAAAGATTTAAAAAATATAAAAAATGTAAAAAAAAAAGAATATAGGAGGGGGCGTGTCCTGCAGTGCATGGCGGCGGTCGCATAAACCTTGTGCTCCGCTGCAGCCCAGGCCTAATAGCGGCTAAACAGCATTGATCCTGAGCATATCGCTACGGCAATTGTGCCCACCGGTACCTGATCTGTCGGGGCACCTGATGATGACCCGGAGGCGAGGGAAAAAGAGCCCACTGAAGCTCACGGCGTTCTTTCCTGCTGCAGAGGCCTCACAAGATGGCGCGGCTCTGTGCGGGTCAGCGTCTCCGGCTACTGGAAGTGCCTCACCAGCGTCTTCATCCTCTCAGACGGGCTGCGCCCTGGAGGCTTCTCCTTCAACTCCTCCGATTCTCCTGACAGGCTGGTCGCCTTCGGTGCAGCAGGACCCGCAGGTACCGTTTTCCCCGATCTCTGCCAAGCCACTGGGAGCGGGGACCCTGCATACTAGAGGCCCAGGAGGCCCTGATGGGAGCTCTTCATCGGCGCCCCTAACTGAACCTATTATGAGGGGGCTTCTCGCTGAGTTACATACCTCCATTCAGGGTGACATTAAGGCAGCCGTGTCCAATATACAGCATGAGATCTCCTCTCTTGGACACCGAACATCGCACATTGAGAACAAGATGGCGGAACTCACCTCTTCTCATAATGAAGTTGTGGACCTAGCTAATGGCCTGGAGGATGAGGTTACCGCTCTTCAACTTAAGATAGCAGATATGGAGGACAGGTCTCGCCGCAACAATTTAAGGGTGAGAGGGGTGCCGGAGTCTGTGAAAACGGAGGACCTCAACACCTTATTTTGCATTGTTGCTGCCTCAGGCTTCCACCCTAGATCTGCTAATGGACAGAGTCCACAGGCTCCCTAAGCCCAAAACCCTACCTGCTGCTACACCAAGGGATGTGATTCTGCGCCTTCACTTTTACCATATTAAGGAGCAATTGATGTTGGTGGCGCGCTCCTCACCCTCCCTACCAGATGGGTATTCGGGACTCCAACTTTACACGGATCTATCTGCTGCCACTCTAGCCAGGAGACGTGAGTTCAGTGCAGGGACTAAAGCTCTCAGAGAAAAAGGGATCCCTTATAAATGGGGATTCCCTGTGAAATTGATTATCACCAATAAGGGGTCCAAACATGTGGTCTCTTCCCCGGAGACCCTTTTGCAACTGTGTGCGGAATGGAACTTGCCTGTTGATCTGACTGCTCAGAGGTCCCTGGACATACCACATGCTGCAAAGATAGCTGAGGAATGGAAGGTTGTCTCCCACCGCAAGAAAAAAATCAAGACATGAACTGTTTCTCTGCCTTTGGACAGGCCTGTCCGACTTAACTCACTGGCTTGCGACTGGGGTATCCTTCCCCATCCTTTGGGTTACTTATCCTCTTAGTGCTCTGGATACTTTTCCTGAATGTTTAAACATTTGGCCTAACTGCAGTCGAATGTACTTACCTACCCCCATTAAGACCTACCACATGGTCTTTACTACTGCTTGCTCAATTTATCTGTTCTTTGTTGTTCGTTCTGTTTACTTGTTTTCTGTCCCGTTGGTCCTCCATCACTTACTTTCTCTGATAATGGATATGAGAGGCTCCTCTTGCGAGCTGCTAAGTGTAGATGTATCCTCTTCGACGGGAGTACCTGCTCCTTTTCAGTTTACTGTGCTAATGGTTCTGCTTTGCGTTGATGTATCCTTTAATTATGGTTATTAAGGTTGTGTCTATGAATGTGCGGGGTCTTAACTCACCGTATAAAAGGTCTCTGGTGTGGAGGGAGGCTAGACGCCTGGCGGCCGATATCCTCTGTATACAAGAATCCCATTTATTAGCCCTAGATGCCCATAGACTCCAAAATAAGAGATATCCACATATCTACCAAGCGCATGCTGTTCACAAGAAGGGAGGAGTGGCGATTGCATTTAAGAACACCCTGACGGTTACAGTCCAGCACTCTGTGATAGATGATAGAGGTCGTTTTATAATTATTGTGTGCTTACTGAACAATGTTCAATATACCTTAGGCTCCTTATATGCGCCTAATGCGAAACAGTGTACCTTCCTCAGGGCATTCTTGCGCAAATTGGAGTCCTTGAGAAGGGGACACTGCCTACTACTAGGAGATTTTAATATGACCATGTGGCCTAGTGTAGATTCTACTTCGCCCAGTTTGAAAAAAGAACCCACAGGTTTCTTCACTAGTGTGTCCCAAAATGACCTATATGATGTTTGGCGTATATCCCACCCCACGGAAAGGGACTTCACCTTCTTTTCTCATGTGCATAAGATATACACCAGAATAGATTACGCCCTTACCTCCCACTCTCTCCTATCATTGGTTTCAGAGGCCCAAATTATGCCCATAGAATGGTCGGACCATTCCCCCATAAGCGTAACCATTAAAGAATCGCATAGCCCCCGCCCGAACTATATTTGGAGACTTAACCCACTAATACTCCATAATCCTGAATACTCTGAAGCGACCAAGTTGGCGGTTGATGCCTACTTCCGCATTAATGATACTGGTGATGTCACAGACCCCATGCTTTGGTGTGCGTTTAAGGCTACAATTAGGGGCCACTTTATTAGCCAAACAGCCTATGACAGGAAGCTCCGCCAGACCAAAACACTAGAACTCCAACAGCGCCTTGCAGAATTACATAGGCGCAATAAGACCTCGTACTCTCCATCACTGGTAGGAGAAATTTCTCAGGTTAGTGCTACCCTACACTCCCTCTCTTTACACAGCTATGAGATGGCACTGAGAAGGCTCAAAATGACATGGTATTGGCAGGGTAATAGATCTGGCTCTATACTGGCTAAACAACTTAAAAAACGTCAGGATAAGGGGAGAATCCCCTTCCTTACTAAATCTGATGGTTCTATAGTTACTGACCCTCAAAGTATAGCTAATTGTTTTGCAGATTTTTATGGCAAATTATACAATCTTCAACATGACATTGCTACTCCACAGCCTGATGAAGCAGTTATCTCTTCTTTTCTGTCCTCTATGTCCCTCCCCTCTCTGTCCGCGGACCAAGCATCTGATCTTTGCTCTCCCTTCTCCACAGAAGAAATTCTTGAATGTGTGCGTTCCCTCAAGCCCTCGAAGTCACCTGGCCCTGATGGTATTACAAATGAATTTTATAAGCGATTTGGCCCTTCCGTAGCTCCCTTTTTGACCAGAGCGTTTAACCGTATTAAGGAGAACGGTGTGCCCCCTAAAGAGATGTTGGATGCTCTGGTCATTACCATACCTAAACCTGGTAAGCCACTGGACTCTACCCTAAATTACAGACCAATTTCTCTCCTAAATAGTGATATTAAATTGTATGCCCTGGCTCTTGCTGCTAGGTTGAATAGGGTTTTGCCGGACCTAATTCACAGGGACCAGGTTGGCTTCGTCAAGGGTCGTCAAACGGTGGATGGTACGAGACGCTTTCTCGACATCATCACAAAAGCGCATTCCGATCGGACGCCTTCTCTCTTGCTATCCCTTGATGCGGAGAAGGCGTTCGATCGAGTGCACTGGGGATATTTGCGGAGTGTGCTGCGTAAGTTTGGTTTTCCCCTCTCTTTGGAATCCGCCATTATGGCACTATATACGCTCCCATCTGCTAGAATTTACACGATGGGTACCCTTTCTAATAGTTTCTCACTTAGCAATGGGACAAGACAGGGGTGCCCACTATCCCCTCTTATATTTACCTTAGTTATGGAGCCGCTTGCTCAATCCATCAGGGACTCCCCAGACATTGCGGGCATTCGAATAGGAAAAGTAGACCACAGGATTGGCTTGTTTGCCGACGATGTTATCATTAGTCTCTCCAACCCCCTGAGCTCTTTAGGCCCAGTTATGGACATTATTGATGCCTTTAGCCGAGTTAGCTTTTATAAGATTAACCCCACAAAGTCGTGTATCTTACCATTGCAGATTCCCACTGAGCAACAGAGAGTGCTACAAGCTAAATATCCCTTTCAATGGGTCACTGACCAGATTCCTTACCTAGGCATAGTCCTTACTGCGTTGCCTGATAAGACAATTGCTTCTAATTTTGCTGTTGTGCGGTCCCAGCTTACCAAGGAAATTGATAACTTCTCCAAGCTTCCTGTCTCATGGGCGGGACGTGTTGCCACTGCTAAGATGATGCTGCTCCCAAAAATTTTATATTTTTTTAGATGCCTGCCGATGATAATGCCCGCCTCCTTCCTCTCACAACTACAGAGAATGCTCTTACGATTTATTTGGGATGGCAAGCACCCTAGGGTTGGTGCGAATATATTGTATCGCCCTGTGCATGAGGGGGGCATGGGGGTGCCAAACCTTAAAATGTACTATCACGCTGTTCTACTCGATCAGCTTAAAAAATGGTGGTGGCAGGACGCTCCCCCCCTGTGGGTAGATATTGAAGCTGCTGTCCTCAATGTTTCTAATTTTAATAACTTTCTCTGGGCATTGCGCTTTAACCCTACCTTTGCTCCCTCTTCTCCTTTCTCTACTATTGCGGCTGCTATTAGGTTGTGGAGTAGGGTGGCGCGGATTAAAAGTCTTTGTCCACCTAGAGTGAAGGATATCCCTTTAGCTGCTATAGGAGACTATATTCTAGATATAGATTTTAAGCCCTGGATAGATGCGGGCATCCTCACTGTGGCATTGATTAGCGATGCTAATGGGTTAATGCCTTTCACTGATATTGTACGCATGTTCTCTATATCACAGAAAGACTTTTACAAATATTTGAGGCTTAGACATTTTTTGAGATCCCTCCCTTGGGATAGCTCTCGGCCTCGCACTGCGTATGAACATCATTTCCTGTGCAGGGACTCCTTTACTAGGGGTATCTCCCTTGCTTATGTAGCTTTGACTGAGGCGGAGGGGGAAATGATCAGTACGTTTAAGTCCAGATGGGAGGAGGACCTGACACGCAGATTCACGGCTGAGCAGTGGAGCTTTGTCTTTAACATGCACAAAAAATATTCTAAATGTGTTAACCATTTCGAAGCTTCCAGGAAGCTCCTATACCGATGGTACTACACACCGGTTCGTCTGGCTAAAATATACCCCACCACCTCCCCAGTGTGTTGGCGATGTAACCGGGAAAGTGGTACCTTGCTACACGTGTGGTGGACTTGCCCGTTAATTGCACCTCTTTGGACCAAAATTAAAAAGTTATTGGACAACCTAGTGGATTGCCCCTTCTCATGGGGCCCAGAGAGTGCACTACTGTTCCTGTCCCTAGAACAAGTTCCCCCGCATTATATGACCATTTTATATCATATTCTGACAGTTGTGAGGGCTCACATTGCTCGGAGGTGGAAGTCGACTGAGGTGCCGGGTCTTCCTGCCATTCTGGCGGAGGTTCATAGTAACCTCGTGTTGGAGGGATTGATAGCGAAGAGGTGTGGGGCTTCTAATAGCCGTATAGCTACTCTGTCCCAGTGGACGGACAGTTGTTCGACCCCAGTTAGGGTCGTAGATTAGCTAATTGTGTATGCACGATGTATCTCACTCTGATATGTGTATTATGATATGTGTATTATGATTATGATTGTATTGGTGGTCTCTCATTCCCTGTTTTATACTTTATATATTGAGGACCTTACTGTTGTTCTGTTGGTTCTGCTCCTTTAATAGGTGCATAACTGTACTGGTTTGTGTTATATGAAAATTTATAAATAAAGTTTAAAAAAAAAAAAAAAAAAAGAATATAAAAAAGAGTTAAAAAAATATAATAATTTTTTTTTTTTTTTTTGAGGTGTGCTTGCTACGTTTCTGTTTAGTTTTCTTGTTGCGTGTTCCCAAGTATGGATGGTTTTGAGTTATAGTCGGATAATGATAACTTTTATGTTTATATTTTGACAAGCCAAGTTGTGCTATTTTATTTATTTATTTATTTTTCTTATGTTCATTTTCGGTAAGTGTGTGAGTGTTTGATTAGATATTTTGGGCATATTTTAATATCTTAGTATTTTAGTATCTCAGTAAAGCTGGGCTGGCCGGTTAGGCAGGGTTTTGTTTATGAGGTTTTGTTTTTGGTTCTAGAGTATTTCTTATTTATGTTACAGCTGGTTAAGCTTGCTTTGTGTTTTGTATTTGATAAGTTTTTGTATTTTTCTAATAAAAAGAGTGTCAGCAGAGAGCACTGTGGTCATTTCTGCTGTAATGAAGGTTCCTGTGGCCTTCATAATTCTTACATGGAAGAAGAAGGTATAACCAGAACTCTTCAACCAATCTAAGTAATGGGGGGGGGGGCCTTGGTAAGTGAGATGGTGCACGGCACTGCACCCGGCGGGACTCCTGCGATCAGACATCTAATAAGATGTCTAGGATCAGAGTACCCCTTTAAATGGGACTGCAACATTAAAGGGGTTGTCTGCTGAGTGAGGCGGGGTGCCGTCAGTGATTGGCTGAGCTGGCTGTCACTCCTGGGAGCACGCCGTCTCAGAACCAGCAGGAGGATATTGATTCAGATAAGCCCCGCCCCCTTGTCAGATGAGCTGCAGGCGACCGGAGGATATTGATTTTGATAAGCCCCGCCCCCTTGTGTCAGAGGAGCTGCAGGCGACCGGAGGATATTGATTTTGATAAGCCCCGCCCCCTTGTGTCAGAAGAGCTGCAGGCGACTGGAGGATATTGATTTTGATAAGCCCCACCCCTTTTTCAGAGGAGCTGCAGGTTCAGTTTTATATTGGTGCTCTTGGTGCACAGCTGCCTTAGTATTTTTGGAGCAGTGTGTCAGTTTCTCCCTTTAGGATCGGTGTCCTCCCTTCACCTCCTCAGTAATACCTCGTTTTCTTGGTGTTTGAGGCTCGGTGCTCTCTGCGCGGAGCGGTGGCGCATTGTGCCAAACTGCTGACATCAACAAATGTCGTAACTAAATAAAACGTAACCTGGTCAGCAGATTCACTCCCGGAGTCCATGAGCGAGGAAACAGATGGCGGCTCGGTCCGCGCGGACTCTCAGGGGGATCATCCTACAGATGATTAATCAGCCGCGTGCTCCATGTTTACCGTCCACTAATGACCGCTCACCGCCAACACAAACAGGGGACGTACCGCCATATATGTGAGCTGTATGGACGCTGCATTGTCCCCCACCCCATTATCTCCTCTACAATCCTCTGTCCAGGTTTAGTATATGTGCCGCACTCATTCCGTGTGGGCCTCGTTGTTGTTGTCGTTATTTAGGACCCCTAAGAACACCATTTCCTTTTTTGTGTTTTCGTTTTTTCCTCTTCGCCTTTTAAAAGTCATAGCTTTTTTTTTTCTTCTATCCTCAGACCCATATGAGGGATTACAGAAGATCGAGGCCACGTACGCAACGGGCGCCCTGTACTAACAGGATAGTGCGGCCGATACTGGTGGCAGGTTCCCTTTAATTTATTCCGTAAACGGGCTGTATGAGAATCATTGCTCAGCATTATTGTTATCGGCGATCTGCTGGTAGAGTCTGGCTCTGAAGGTTCTATAAGCAGATCGGAGCCGGGACCTGTACGGAGCAGGTGTGAGGACCTCCAGCTTTGGTGCCCCATACAGTAATAGTGCTGTCCATGGTTCCCCACACAGTAATAGTGCACCCCTTTAGTGCCCCACTCAGTAAAAGCACATTTGTGCTCCTTACAAAAATAAAGCCAAACAAAGTAATAATGCCCCCTTTGGTGCCCTACACAGTAATAGTGCCATCTTTAGTGCCCTACACAGCAAAAGTTCCCTTTTTTATTGCCCCACAAGAAATAATGCCATACACAGCAATAGTGCCCCCTTAGGTGCTGTACACAGTAATAGTGTCACCCTACATAGAAACAGTGCCCCCTTTAGTGTTCCTAACAGTAATAGTGCCCCACACAGTAATAGTGCCTCTTTGGTTCATCATACAGTAAAAGTGCCGCTCTTTTGTGCCCCACACAGTAATAGTGCCATTTAATGACCTACACAAATAAGTGGGTAAGTAGGTCCCCTCATTAGGGAGGTAAGAAGGTTCCTCCAATACTGTAGAACTACAGTTTAGGGTCTATTCTTTGGTTTTCAGTAGTTTAGTGCCCCAGTTTATGGTGTGCCGAAGCCTACTACCCCATTGCAAGAACCCGAAGGGTTAATCTGCACTGAGGTCTTTTGTTATTCTGGTTTTCTGTGGAAACGCCCTGTTCTCTGGATGGTCAGCTGACCTCGTTGGCTTTTCACCTGCTTAGCTCCCTATTTAAACCCTCCGTTTTAATCCAGCCCTTGCCTGCAAAAGAGCTCATCCTCCTAGCTAGCGTTTGTATCTTGTATTTCTGGCATATTTGACCCATTGACACCTCTCTCTTGACTCTTCTCCTGATTCTGCGATTTGGCCTTTTTGTTATCTCTTGGTACTGACTCGGTGTGTGAACTGTGACATATGGTGTGTTGTATGTTTAGTTTATATTTCTGTTAGTGTGTGTGTCCAATCTTTGGCGTATAGTAGTTTAGTGCTCCAGTCTTTGGTGTCCAGTAGTTTAGTGCCCTAGTCTTTTGTTTATAGTAGTTTACTGCCCCAGTCTTTGGTGTCCAGTAGTTTACTGCCCCAAGTTTAGTTCCCCAGTCTTTGGTGTCCAGTAGTTTAGTGCCCCAATCTTTGGTGTATAGTAGTTCAGTGCCCCAGTTTTTGGTGTCCAGTAGTTCAGTGCCCCAGTTTTTGGTGTCCAGTAGTTTAGTGCCCCAATCTTTGGTTTATAGTAGTTTAGTGCCCCAATCTTTGGCGTCTAGTAGTTTAGTGCCCCAATCTCTGGTGTATAGTAGTTTAGTCCCCAGTCTTTGGTGTATAGTAGTTTAGTGCCCCAGTATTTGCTGTATAGTAGTTTAGTGCCCCAGTATTTGGTGTCTATTTGTTTAGTTCCCCAGTATTTGGTGTCCAGTAGTTTAGTGCCCTAGTCTTTGGTTTATAGTTGTTTACTGCCCCCAGTCTTTGGTGTCCAGTAGTTTACTGCCCCAAGTTTAGTGCCCCAGTCTTTGGTGTCCAGTAGTTTAGTGCCCCAATCTTTGGTGTATAGTAGTTCAGTGCCCCAGTTTTTGGTGTCCAGTAGTTCAGTGCCCCAGTTTTTGGTGTCCAGTAGTTTAGTGCCCCAATCTTTGGTTTATAGTAGTTTAGTGCCTCAATCTTTGGTTTATAGTAGTTTAGTGCCCCAATCTTTGGCGTCTAGTAGTTTAGTGCCCCAATCTCTGGTGTATAGTAGTTTAGTCCCCAGTCTTTGGTGTATAGTAGTTTAGTGCCCCAGTATTTGGTGTCTATTTGTTTAGTTCCCCAGTATTTGGTGTCCAGTAGTTTAGTGCCCTAGTCTTTGGTTTATAGTTGTTTACTGCCCCAGTCTTTGGTGTCCAGTAGTTTACTGCCCCAAGTTTAGTGCCCCAGTCTTTGGTGTCCAGTAGTTTAGTGCCCCAATCTTTGGTGTATAGTAGTTCAGTACCCCAGTTTTTGGTGTCCAGTAGTTTAGTGCCCCAATCTTTGGCGTATAGTATTTTTATTTTTATTTTTTTTTTACACTTTTTTTTTAACATACAAACAATTCACACCCAAGAACCCCCACCCACCTCCCTAACGAACATTCCGTCTCTCCCCTGTGCAGCAACAAAAATACACACTCGTAGATAACTAGAGGTTGGATTATGCTTCTATCCCGATGGGCATACTCCCTCATGCCTTAAACACACAGCCACAGCAGGCGGCCCCTACAGACACTCCAACAAAGCCAACAGAAAAATATAAGCAGAGAAGGGCGAGCAGGAAAAATAGCAAAGCCACATCCACAGATCCTCAACATTCAAGCCAAGCTCACCACGTCCAGGAAAGAATGGGGGCATACAAGCAGTTAAGAATCAGACATCGGGGTGGGGTCAAAATGACGTACCCAGTGTCCCCAAATACTGTCAAATTCCCTTTCAATCTTACGCTTAATATATATCCCTTTCTCCATGCGCATTATGAGCCTGAGTCTTTTAATAAGATCAGCTACTCCCGGAGGAGACGGTCTGATCCAGAACTGTGCGATTAATTTCCTAGCTTGATACAACACACGTAAGATCCCCACTTCTCTCATGGAAGATTCCTGATCACATCCAATAAGGCCAAGTAAGCATACCCTAGGTTCTCTATGCAGATTAATGCCATAGACAGTCTTAATAAGATTTATCCCATCAGTCCAATAGGAATTTAAGACCGGGCACGCCCACGTCATATGTAGGAGATGAGCCTCCAGCTCACCACACCGAGGGCAGGCAGAGTCGGACCGAACACCAATGTTATGTAAGAACAGTGGGGTCTTATACACCCTATGCAGAAAGAACAGCTGTGATAGTCTATTAGACTCTGACAGAGACAATGACGGGGTAAGAGAAAACTATAGACCATTCCTCGTCACTCAATCCACCAAGGTCTCTTCCCACTTAGCTCGGACTGTTAAGGGAAAACGTTCATGATAAAAACTTAAAAGCTCACCGTATAGCCAAGAAATAACTCCCACAGACTCCCTTTTCATAACTATGGATTCCAGGACCCTGTTAGTTTGTACCTCCAACACCTGCATCCGATTTTGGGAATCACACACGACGGAGTTGCAGGTAACGATAAAAGGATGAGCGCGGAAGAGCAAACTCCTCCTGCAGGTCCTCAAAAGTACGGACCAACCCCTGTACAACTAATTGCCCTACTTCACACAATCCTTTCCTCTCCCAAAAACCAGCATCCACAAAAGAATAAAAAGCAGGCAAGCCCGGGTTATGCCACAGCGGTATACACGATAGAAAACTCGTAAGACCCAATAATTTGCGCCAGAGCTTGCAAAGGAGCTGGGTAGTGGGAGAAGAATCCGGAGGTCTGGTCAGGGCTCCAATCTCCAAAATATGTAATGGCACTCTCCCTCCTTGCTTGGCCATAAATAAACGACCCGTAGGACCTAGTAACGACAACTTTGCCCACCCTCTAACCTGATGCAATTGCAAGGCGAAATAATACAACCAGGGATTAGGCAATGCCAACCCACCCGAAGTTTTACCCCTTTGCAAGGTCTCAAGTTTGATCCTAGCAGTCGCGCCCCCCCCCCCCCCCACACACACACACACACACCAATTGTCTAAAAATTTGTTGTATTCTATAAAAGTAAGTCATTGCGATCCACACCGGTGAGTTCTGCAGCACATACAATAACTGCGGCATGAGCACCATTTTTATTAGATTAGTCCGGCCAACCACTGAGATCGGCAGCTTACACCAGACAGCTACCTTCTGAGAACTCTTGTCCAGGAGGGGTATCAGGTTCCGGGGTATAAAGTCACGAAAAAAGGGTGTGATGTTAATACCTAAGTATTTAAATTCCTTTACCACCTGAATGTTAGAGAGAGCTATCTGAGGGATACTAGGCATAGGATCTAAGGGCAGCAGGACCGATTTATCCCAATTAATGAGCAGGCCAGAGTAAGCACCAAACTCTGTTATAATAGACATAGCAGGGGCCAGAGACCTAGCGGTATCACCCAAAAATAATAACATGTCATCTGCATAGAGAGCTAATCTCTCGTCCATAGAGCCATAACGGAATCCAACGATATCTGGTGAGGATCTCAGGAGACAAGCCAGCGGTTCTATAGCTAGCGCAAAGAGTAAAGGCGACAGGGGACACCCCTGCCGTGTTCCTCTCCGCAACTCAAATGATGGGGACAGCCGTCCATTAACCCGCAGACGGGCACTGATAGAGGAGTTGAACATAAGAATGAAACCTGGGTCCAAACCCCATAGCCCCCAGCACCTTCCACAGATAGTTCCATTCAACGCTATCAAATGCTTTGGCAGCGTCCAATGAAAAAAATCTATCTAGCCCCCGCACCCTCCTGAATCATCTGCAGACTAAGATACACTCTCCTAATATTATCTACCGTAGATTTACCCGGCATAAAGCCAGTCTGATCCCCTTGGACTAAAGACAATATAACTTTAACGAGTCTGTTAGCAAGTACTTGGGCCAGGAACTTCACATCGGCACACAGTAATGAGATCGTTCTGTAAGAACCTGCACACAATGGGTCCTTTCCTGGTTTAGGTAAGAGTACTACAATGGCCTCCATCATGGATCGAGGCAAAGAGCCTTCCAAAGCCACTGACCCGACCACTCGCAACAGCTGGGGCAGGAGTATCCCTGAGAATGTTTTATATACTTCACTCGGAAGGCCATCCGGGCCCGGGGCTCTCTCATTAGCAGCATCTTTCAGAGCTAGTACCAATTCTTCCAGAGAGATGGGCGAGTCCAGCTCAACCCTCTGCTCCGGAGAAAGGGAAGGAAGTGATGCCCTGCCAACATATACCGCCAAGGCCTCCTCAGTACAAGAGGTCTTGGTAGAATAAGCATCCTCATAAAAGTCTACCATTACACCCAAGATCTCACCATCCTCCGTGACCTCTCTCCCCCAACCATCCCTCAAACAGCCAATATACGCAACCCCCTGCTGGGCTCGAGCAATGGAAGCTAATAATTTACCCGTACCCTCCCCACAATCAAAGTAGCGCTGCCTGGTAAAAAAAACCTCTTGTGTCCAGCCGCCTCCTCCAAGTATCGAGTATAGGCGCCCTTAGCCACACTTCCTCCACGCCAGGGGTAGGGTGCAGAACATATCTAGATACAGCTTCAGTAACGGACAATATCAACTTCTACCCCCGCTCCCTGGTGAAGGATTTATGCCTATTTATGTCCCGAATAAACAAGCCACGCAGGAACGCATTTAGAGAGTCCCAGACCATGGAGACCGAAGCCGATCCATCGTTAAGAGCAATAAAGTCTCTAAGTTCCGCACAGACAATGTCAGCAGTAGTCAGCAAAGTGAGCCAGAATGGGTTCAGTCTCCACAGAGGGCGCACCTCTCCAGCGCCCCCCGCTAAATCAATCTGTAAACGGATTGGAGAGTGGTCCGACAACCCCCTGGCCAAGTATTCGACCTCTCTAACCAAGCCAGCCATAGTCTCATCCCCAACCGCCATGTCTATTCTTGACAGGGTACCATGCGTAGCCGAGTAACAAGAGAACTGTTTAGCACTGGGATTACGAAGGCGCCACAGATCAAAGGAATCTATTTCCAGCAACAGCTTAGCGAGACCAGTAGGCCTAGAGGGAGGAGGGGCCTGAGTTCCCCAAAACCTATCCACAGAGGCATCTAAGACTTGGTTGAAATCACCACACATGCACAGGGGCCACCGGGAACCAAGAAATTATGGTTAGAATACGCTTTACCACATCGCCACTATAAGGGGGAGGGACATATACACCAATTATAATAAGCAGTCGATGAGACACCTCACACAATATACAAACAAATCTGCCATCAGGGTCAATGTTGGAGGAGATAGCCGTAAATGGAATAGACTTGTGGACCAGTAGACTAACCCCTCTAGCATGAGAGGAAAAGGTAGAACAATAAGAATGACCGACCCATGCCCTATTAAGAGTCGAGGTGGACTCCGCTGTCAGATGAGTTTCAAGGAGGCAGAGTATGGCAGGGTGAAAATGTCTCACCGAGTTAAATATTGCATAACGCTTTACCACATCCCCCAACCCCCTAACATTCCAACCAATAAAATTAAAGACCGCCATCAGGGATACATGAGCAGAAAAGGACGATGTCGTCAATACTCAAGGTAAGGGAGCCCAACCACACAGTGACAGGAAACCAACAGACAAGATAGACAGCAACACAAGGAGAGACGGAAAACAAAAACAACAAACAACCCAAAACAAGGGACAAATACAGCCACACAAGTCGCCGCGTCACGCGACACCCAGGGGCGCCAGTACACCCACACCACTCCGAACTATTCATACTAAGGAAGTATGTCAGGAGACGTTCAGAAAAGTGAGAGCATACAGCAGCCAACTAAACACAATCAGAAATGCAGTCGCTCAGCTCCTGAAATAAGAACGTATCAAAGGTATCCCACTTAGTAAACATTTCTGTACCACCCCCTCCATAAACCATCACCTCCCCCCACACCCAGAACACATACAGTAGGTGATGATATTCAGATATTTAAGCAAAACAAAACAGAGGCCCCACATATGTAACTAGAACCCCAACAACCAGGATGGGCAAGTAGGGCCGCCAACAGCATAGGATAACATTCCCCACATGTGAACCCAAGCTATAATGGACGATGAAAAACAGTTAGCACCAACTTCAGACATTAGCAGACATCATTAGCACCCCGACAGCTTGAGCACAGGGAGGAACAGTTCAGTCCGGATCAGGTCCCGGGGAGCCCTCCCGGGCCCTCCAGCGTAGCTGGGATTCATGGGAATCCAACCATCTCACAGCAGCATCAACTCCCTCAAAGAAGTGGGTGGTACCCAAGGCAACCACCCTCAATCTGGCCGGATACAGCATAGAGTATTGTATATCCAAGGACCGCAGTCTTCGTTTAACATCCAAGAAGGAGGCCCGCTTCTTTTGCACCTCCGCCGAGAAATCAGGGAGAAAAGATATGGTACGGTTGTCCACAGTCACCGGTTGTTTCTCTCTAGCCCGCCGAGGTATCAGATCCCTATCACGGTAATGAAGAGGTTTCACCAGCATAGAACGGGGTGGGCCACCCGGGGGGGGGGGGGGGCGGTCTCGTATAGGGACCTGGTGGGCTCTTTCCACCGCAAAGAGAGGGGTCAGATTATCTGCACCAAACACATCCTTTAGCCAGGTTTCCATAAATTCCGTCGGAGAGCGTCCCTCACATTAGGCATATAGTAGTTTAGTGCCCCAATCTTTAATGTATAGTGGTTTAGTGCCCCAATCTTTGGTGTATAGTAGTTTAGTGCCCCAATCTTTGGTGTCCAGTAGTTTAGTGCCCCAGTCTTTGGCGTATAGTAGTTTAGTTCCCCAGTCTTTGGCGTATAGTAGTTTAGTTCCCCAGTCTTTGGTGTATAGTAGATCAGTGCCCCAGTCTTTGGTGTCCAGTAGTTTAGTGCCCCAGTTTTTGGTGTCCAATAGTTTAGTGCCCCAGCCTTTGGCGTATAGTAGTGTAGTGCCCCAGTCATTGGTGTCCAATAGTTTAGTGCCCCAGTTTTTGGTGTCCAATAGTTTAGTGCCCCAGCCTTTGGCGTATAGTAGTGTAGTACCCCAACCCTTGGTGTCCATTGGTTTAGTGCTCCAGGCCTTTCTCACACATCAGTTCCAAATGTCTAAACCATTTCTCAGTTTTACTCCCAATACCTTTCCTGGCCACATGGTGTGCTGTGCTGGAGAAGCACAATTTTTATTCCACAGCACAAACTGTAGCAGAACTCTCTACGGCTCCAACTAATGGAAGAAATAAGAAGTAAAGTAACTGACACAATGTCATAATGTATCATAACACTACCTGATACTCCCAGTGAGGGATCTGCTGCAGTATATAGATGTATACACTGACATACGGCCTGGATCCTGTATGAGGAGCTGTCAAGGGCAGAGAATGAGATCTGCTCGGCCTCTTACTTTATCATCTCTCCCTGGTATTTATCTCAGTCATAGCCCCGTCCTGGAGCAGGTAATAATATCACCTCCAAGGTTAAGTGCCTTATACCGCGCCATTTATTATATCTGGGAAACTTCAGCCAAATTAGGCCAAACTGAACTATTAACCTCCATAATATGGTCTCCTACCATACATATCCCCCCTAATCCATGGATACACACTGTTATGATACGCTATACATACTATATACTGGGAGTCGTGGCGGTCTGCCTTCCCATTTTTGTTTGTGTTTTTAATTATGTTCACTATGTACATCTGCACTATAATTAACTATATACCATATATACTCGAGTATAAGCCGACCCGAACATAAGCCGAGGCCCCTAATTTTACCCCAAAAACCCAGGGGGAAAAAAAATAAAATAAAGTTATTGACTCGACTATAAGCCTAGGGTGGGAAATACATCATCCCGCCCATGTAATCATCCAGACCCCCATCATCATTCCCCCCCCCCCCGTCAATCCCTTCATCAGTGGTCTTCAACCTGCGGACCTCCAGATGTTGCAAAACTACTACAACTCCCAGCATGCCCGGACAGCCATCAGCTGTCCAGGCATGCTGGGAGTTGTAGTTTTTAAACCTCTGGAGGTCCACAGGTTGAAGACCACTGCGGCCTTCGTCATCATCCAGACCCCACTCACCTCCCCTTGGTGGGAAGGAAGGGTGAGCTGGTCCGGGCCATCTGTGCTGCAGGGACCGTCCGGTGGGGAGGGTTAGTCGTTCCGGGCTGTCCATTTCCACCGGGGGGCCCTCTTCTCCGCGCTTCGGCCCCGGAGTAGTGACGTTGCCTTGACGACGACGCACAGGGACGTTCATGCGCAATGTCCCTGTGCGTCGTCGTCAATGCAACGTCACACACCGGGCCCGAAGAAGAGGCCCCCCCCCCCGCCGGTGAAAATGGACAGCCCGCAACGACTAACCCTCCCCACCGGACGGTCCCTGCAGCACAGATGGCCCGGACCAGCTCACCCTTCCTTCCCACCGAGGGGAGGGGAGTACAAAACAAAAGGAGGGGGGGCTGGATGATGACGAAGGCCGCAGTGGTCTTCAACCTGCGGACCTCAAGAGGTTTCAAGACTACAACACCCAGCATGCCCGGACAGCTGATGGCTGTCCGGGCTTGCTGGAAGTTGTAGTTTTGCAACATCTGGAGGTCTGCAGGTTGAAGACCACTGAGAAGGGATTGACAGGCGGAGAGTTCACTCAAGTATAAGCCGAGGGGGGCTTATACTCGAGTATATACGGTACACTGGTTTTATGTGATTTCATATGTATAAACTCTTTTTTGATTGTGTAAACTGCAGATGCACTTTATATGACTATTAGAAAATGTAAACTACTTGATATATTTGTATTTTATGTTAAGTATGATTATGCACTTGATTGTTCACCTGATATATTGGAGCACTGATACCCATTGCATTATGCCTGAGAACGGCAGCAAGATCCTGCTGAAATGTTGCCTGCAGCGGACTACAAGTACCACAATGGCCTCCTACACCAGATGAAAGGTGTGAATGTAACATATAGAATAATGCAGGAATGTAGGTCACTACTGTGGTAGATGTGGACAGTGACATGACTAACCCTCAAAATGATGTAAAATAGAGACATTATCCAGTATATCCTTATATGAAGGACCTACCTGAGCCCGCACACCAACACCAAGGGATCTAACACAAACCTACCTGTGCCGGATGGGAAATACCAGGGGCCAGTGGGCAATTACAGCGGCATTAGGTCCGACTCACAGTTATCTCCAGTGTGGTACCTAAATGTATGTATTATTCTATATGTTACACATTCACACCTTTCATCTGGTGTAGGAGGCCATTGTGGCACTTGTAGTCCGCTGCAGGCCTCCCCCATTGTCTGCATATTTATGCTGGGGATCGCCCTTAGCAACGGACCACAAGTGCAGGAGCTCCGCCCCAGTATAAATGCACAACTGCATCTGGTGTAGGAGGCCATTGTGGCACTTGTAGTCCGCTGCAGGCCTCCCCCATTGTATACATTATTATGCTGGGGAATCGCCCTTAGCAACGGACCACAAGTGCAGGAGCTCCGCCCCAGTATAAATGCACAACTGCATGTGGGGTTGAGCATTTCCTGCTTTTTGAGACCACATTTTTTTTCTTGTTATTTAAATCCTATATTTGGAGGTGTATAAACTCCACATTTAATGCGTCTTGATCACCATTATAGGCGGCATTAAGGTTCACCTGTGAGGCCGGCAACACATCAGCCAACTTGGGTGGGGCTTATAGTCTCCTCCCTCCTCCCACTATACATGTGCTTCCTCCCTCCTCCCACTGTATGTGTGCTCCTCCCACTGTATGTGTGCTCCTCCCACTGTATGTGTGCTCCTCCCACTGTATGTGTGCTCCTCCCGCTGTATGTGTGCTTCTTCCCTCCTCCCACTGTATGTGTGCTCCTCCCACTGTATGTGTGCTCCTCCCACTGTATGTGTGCTCCTCCCACTGTATGTGTGCTTCTTCCCTCCTCCCACTGTATGTGTGCTCCTCCCACTGTATGTGTGCTTCCTCCCTCCTCCCACTGTATGTGTGCTTCCTCCCTCCTCCCACTGTATGTATGCTTCCTCCCTCCTCCCATTGTACGTGTGCTTCCTCCCTCCTCCCATTGTACGTGTGCTTCCTCCCTCCTCCCACTGTACGTGTGCTTCCTCCCTCCTCCCACTGTATATATGCTCCTCCCTCCTCCCACTGTATGTGTGCTTCCTCCCTCCTCCCACTGTATATATGCTCCTCCCTCCTCCCACTGTATGTGTGCTTCCTCCCTCCTCCCATTGTACGTGTGCTTCCTCCCTCCTCCCACTGTATATATGCTCCTCCCTCCTCCCACTGTATGTGTGCTTCCTCCCTCCTCCCACTGTATATATGCTCCTCCCTCCTCCCACTGTATGTGTGCTTCCTCCCTCCTCCCATTGTATGTGTGCTTCCTCCCTCCTCCCACTGTATATATGCTCCTCCCACTGTACGTGTGCTTCCTCCCTCCTCCCACTGTACGTGTGCTTCCTCCCTCCTCCCACTGAATGTGTGCTTCCTTCCTCCTCCCACTGTATGTGTGCTTCCGCCCTCCTCCCACTGTATGTGTGCTTCCTCCCTCCTCCCACTGTATGTGTGCTTCCTCCCTCCTCCCACTGTATGTATGCTTCCTCCCTCCTCCCACTGTATGTGGGCTCCTCCCACTGTATGTGGGCTCCTCCCACTGTATGTGTGCTCCTCCCACTGTATGTGTGCTCCTCCCACTGTATGTGTGCTCCTCCCACTGTATGTGTGCTCCTCCCACTGTATGTGTGCTCCTCCCACTGTATGTGTGCTTCCTCCCTCCTCCCACTGTATGTGTGCTCCTCCCACTGTATGTGTGCTTCCTCCCACTGTATGTGTGCTCCTCCCACTGTATGTGTGCTTCCTCCCTCCTCCCACTGTATGTGTGCTCTTCCCACTGTATGTGTGCTCCTCCCACTGTATGTGTGCTCCTCCCACTGTATGTGTGCTCCTCCCACTGTATGTGTGCTCCTCCCACTGTATGTGTGCTCCTCCCACTGTATGTGTGCTCCTCCCACTGTATGTGTGCTCCTCCCACTGTATGTGTGCTCCCTCCCACTGTATGTGTGCTCCCTCCCACTGTATGTGTGCTCCCTCCCACTGTATGTGTGCTCCTCCCACTGTATGTGTGCTCCTCCCACTGTATGTGTGCTCCCTCCCACTGTATGTGTGCTCCCTCCCACTGTATGTGTGCTCCTCCCACTGTATGTGTGCTTCCTCCCTCCTCCCACTGTATATGTGCTTCCTCCCTCCTCCCACTGTATGTGTGCTTCCTCCCTCCTCCCACTGTATGTGTGCTCCCTCCCACTGTATGTGTGCTCCCTCCCACTGTATGTGTGCTCCCTCCCACTGTATGTGTGCTCCCTCCCACTGTATGTGTGCTCCCTCCCACTGTATGTGTGCTCCTCCCACTGTATGTGTGCTCCTCCCACTGTATGTGTGCTCCTCCCACTGTATGTGTGCTCCTCCCACTGTATGTGTGCTCCTCCCACTGTATGTGTGCTCCTCCCACTGTATGTGTGCTCCTCCCACTGTATGTGTGCTCCTCCCACTGTATGTGTGCTTCCTCCCTCCTCCCACTGTATATGTGCTTCCTCCCTCCTCCCACTGCATGTGTGCTTCCTCCCTCCTCCCACTGTATATGTGCTTCCTCCCTCCTCCCACTTTATGTGTGCTTCCTCCCACTGTATGTGTGCTCCTCCCTCCTCCCACTGTATGTGTGCTTCCTCCCTCCTCCCACTGTATGTGTGCTTCCTCCCTCCTCCCACTGTATGTGTGCTTCCTCCCTCCTCCCACTGTATGTGTGCTTCCTCCCTCCTCTCACTGTATGTGTGCTTCCTCCCTCCTCCCACTGTATGTGTGCTTCCTCCCTCCTCCCACTGTATGTGTGCTTCCTCCCTCCTCCCATTATACGTGTGCTTCCTCCCTCCTCCCATTATACGTGTGCTTCCTCCCTCCTCCCACTGTATATATGCTCCTCCCTCCTCCCACTGTAGGTGTGCTTCCTCCCTCCTCCCACTGTAGGTGTGCTTCCTCCCTCCTCCCACTGTATGTGTGCTCCCTCCCCCCTCCCACTGTATATGTGCTCCCTCCCTCCTCCCACTGTATGTGTGCTTCCTCCCTCCTCCCACTGTATGTGTGCTTCCTCCCTCCTCCCATTGTACGTGTGCTTCCTCCCTCCTCCCACTGTATGTGTGCTCCTCCCTCCTCCCACTGTATGTGCGCTTCCTCCCTCCTCCCACTGTATGTGTGCTTCCTCCCCCCTCCCACTGTATATGTGCTCCCTCCCTCCTCCCACTGTATGTATGCTTCCTCCCTCCTCCCACTGTATGTGTGCTCCTCCCACTGTATGTGTGCTCCTCCCACTGTATGTGTGCTCCTCCCACTGTATGTGTGCTCCTCCCACTGTATGTGTGCTCCTCCCACTGTATGTGTGCTCCTCCCACTGTATGTGTGCTTCCTCCCTCCTCCCACTGTATGTGTGCTCCTCCCACTGTATGTGTGCTTCCTCCCACTGTATGTGTGCTCCTCCCACTGTATGTGTGCTTCCTCCCTCCTCCCACTGTATGTGTGCTCCTCCCACTGTATGTGTGCTCTTCCCACTGTATGTGTGCTCCTCCCACTGTATGTGTGCTCCTCCCACTGTATGTGTGCTCCTCCCACTGTATGTGTGCTCCTCCCACTGTATGTGTGCTCCTCCCACTGTATGTGTGCTCCCTCCCACTGTATGTGTGCTCCCTCCCACTGTATGTGTGCTCCTCCCACTGTATGTGTGCTCCTCCCACTGTATGTGTGCTCCCTCCCACTGTATGTGTGCTCCCTCCCACTGTATGTGTGCTCCCTCCCTCCTCCCACTGTACATGTGCTTCCTCCCACCCTCCTCCCACTGTATGTGTGCTCCTCCCACTGTATGTGTGCTCCTCCCACTGTATGTGTGCTCCTCCCACTGTATGTGTGCTCCTCCCACTTTACATGTGCTTCCTCCCTCCCTCCTCCCACTGTATGTGTGCTCCTCCCACTGTATGTGTGCTCCTCCCACTGTATGTGTGCTCCTCCCACTGTATGTGTGCTCCCTCCCTCCTCCCACTGTACATGTGCTTCCTCCCTCCCTCCTCCCACTGTATGTGTGCTCCTCCCACTGTATGTGTGCTCCTCCCACTGTATGTGTGCTCCCTCCCTCCTCCCACTGTACATGTGCTTCCTCCCTCCCTCCTCCCACTGTATGTGTGCTCCTCCCACTGTATGTGTGCTCCTCCCACTGTATGTGTGCTCCTCCCACTGTATGTGTGCTTTCTCCCTCCTCCCACTGTATGTGTGCTCCTCCCACTGTATGTGTGCTTTCTCCCTCCTCCCACTGTACGTGTGCTCCTCCCACTGTATGTGTGCTCCTCCCACTGTATGTGTGCTCCTCCCACTGTATGTGTGCTTCCTCCCTCCTCCCACTGTATGTGTGCTTCCTCCCACTGTATGTGTGCTCCTCCCACTGTATGTGTGCTCCTCCCACTGTATGTGTGCTCCTCCCACTGTATGTGTGCTTTCTCCCTCCTCCCACTGTATGTGTGCTTCCTCCCTCCTCCCACTGTATGTGTGCTTCCTCCCTCCTCCCACTGTATGTGTGCTCTTCCCACTGTATGTGTGCTCTTCCCACTGTATGTGTGCTCCTCCCACTGTATGTGTGCTCCTCCCACTGTATGTGTGCTCCTCCCACTGTATGTGTGCTTTCTCCCTCCTCCCACTGTATGTGTGCTTCCTCCCTCCTCCCACTGTATGTGTGCTTCCTCCCTCCTCCCACTGTATGTGTGCTCTTCCCACTGTATGTGTGCTCCTCCCACTGTATGTGTGCTCCTCCCACTGTATGTGTGCTCCTCCCACTGTATGTGTGCTCCTCCCACTGTATGTGTGCTCCTCCCACTGTATGTGTGCTCCTCCCACTGTATGTGTGCTCCTCCCACTGTATGTGTGCTCCTCCCACTGTATGTGTGCTCCTCCCACTGTATGTGTGCTCCTCCCTGAAATATTGTGAATTCGAATACGGACAATGCCGCTCATTACTAAACCTCATATGTGTGAAGTATTAGAACGCTCTGATCTTTTGTCATACACTGACAGCAATCAGAGATCTTAAAGATAGCGAAGAATTAAAATACAAAGGGGGAAATTAAAAAAACATAAAGAGGATTTTAAAGAAGTTACAAATATTTGTGCAAAATGAGGATAATTCCGTTCCTCCGGCGCTTGTTACATTGTATCACATCCTATTATGCCGTGATCATAAAACCGGAGAACACACGCGGGTCATGTGATCATGGTCTGACGCGGTGGCTGTCTGTGCGGAGTCATCGCTTCCTCCATTTGTCACACGGGTAAGATGTGCGCAGGGATAAAAATACAGTAAAATCCGCCAGTCAGCGCAAATCAAAGCTGCCAGGAAGTGCTGACGGTGTGCGGCGGTGGGATTAGCTGGCAGAGCGGCGCACAGGTGGGAAGGAGACTAAAGGAGCGCGGAGCTGTCACTTGTCATCTGGCGCTGTCACTTGTCATCTGGCGCTGTCACTTGTCATCTGGCGCTGACACAAGACTCAGAACTTTCCTCCGCTTTCCTCCGATTCAGAGACTTCACAGCAAAACTTAGAGAGCAGCAAACTTTCTGCAGAAAATCTTCTGGTGACGCCGCAAGCGAAATACGAGGAACGCCGCGAGATCATTATACACAAAATATTAAAGACGCACCGCGAGATCATTATATACAAAATATAAAGGGGCGCCGCGAGATCATTATACACGAAATATAAAGGGGAGCAGTGATATCATTATACACGAAATATAAAGGGGCGCAACAAGAGCATTATATACGAAATATAAAGGGGCGCCACGAGATCATTATATACAAAATATAAAGGGGCGCAACAAGAGCATTATATACAAAATATAAAGGGGAGCAGTGATATCATTATACACTAAATATAAAGGGGAGCAGTGATATCATTATACACTAAATATAAAGGGGAGCAGTGATATCATTATACACGAAATATAAAGGGGCGCAACAAGAGCATTATATATGAAATATTAAAGGGGCGCCGCGAGATCATTATACACAAAATATAAAGGGGCGCAACAAGAGCATTATATACGAAATATAAAGGGGCGCCGTGAGATCATTATACACAAAATATAAAGGGGAGCAGTGATATCATTATACACGAAATATAAAGGGGCGCAACAAGAGCATTATATATGAAATATTAAAGGGGCGCCGTGAGATCATTATACATGAAATATAAAGGGGCGCAACAAGAGCATTATATACGAAATATAAAGGGGAGAAGTGATATCATTATACACGAAATATAAAGGGGCGCAACAAGAGCATTATATACGAAATATAAAGGGGTGCCGTGAGATCATTATACACAAAATATAAAGGGGCGCAACAAGAGCATTATATACGAAATGTAAAGGGGTGCCG
The DNA here is from genome assembly GCF_029499605.1 of Hyla sarda. Lineage (NCBI taxonomy): Eukaryota > Metazoa > Chordata > Amphibia > Anura > Hylidae > Hyla > Hyla sarda. Next base: position 445,359,622 of record NC_079191.1, on the reverse strand, counting down.
CGAGATCATTATATACGAAATATAAAGGGGCGCCGCGAGATCATTATACACCAAATATAAAGGGGCGCAACAAGAGCATTATATACGAAATATAAAGGGGCGCCGCGAGATCATTATATACGAAATATAAAGGGGCGCAACAAGAGCATTATATACAAAATATTAAAGGGGCGCCGTGATATTATATACAGAATATAAAGGGGAGCAGTGATATCATTATATACAGAATATAAAGGGGAGCAGTGATATCATTATATACAGAATATAAAGGGGGGCAGTGATATCATTATATACAGAATATAAAGGGGAGCAGTGATCTCATTATATACAGAATATAAAGGGGAGCAGTGATATCATTATATACAGAATATAAAGGGGAGCAGTGATATCATTATATACAGAATATAAAGGGGAGCAGTGATATCATTATATACAGAATATAAAGGGGGCAGTGATATCATTATATACAGAATATAAAGGGGAGCAGTGATATCACTATATACAGAATATAAAGGGGAGCAGTGATATCATTATATACAGAATATAAAGGGGAGCAGTGATATCATTATATACAGAATATAAAGGGGGGCAGTGATATCATTATATACAGAATATAAAGGGGAGCAGTGATCTCATTATATACAGAATATAAAGGGGAGCAGTGATATCATTATATACAGAATATAAAGGGGAGCAGTGATATCATTATATACAGAATATAAAGGGGAGCAGCGATATCACTATATACAGAATATAAAGGGGAGCAGTGATATCATTATATACAGAATATAAAGGGGGGCAGTGATATCATTATATACAGAATATAAAGGGGGCAGTGATATCATTATATATAGAATATAAAGGGGAGCAGTGATCTCATTATATACAGAATATAAAGGGGAGCAGTGATATCATTATATACAGAATATAAAGGGGAGCAGTGATATCACTATATACAGAATATAAAGGGGGCAGTGATATCATTATATACAGAATATAAAGGGGAGCAGTGATCTCATTATATACAGAATATAAAGGGGAGCAGTGATATCATTATATACAGAATATAAAGGGGAGCAGTGATATCATTATATACAGAATATAAAGGGGGCAGTGATATCATTATATACAGAATATAAAGGGGAGCAGTGATATCATTATATACAGAATATAAAGGGGAGCAGTGATCTCATTATATACAGAATATAAAGGGGAGCAGTGATATCATTATATACAGAATATAAAGGGGGGCAGTGATATCATTATATACAGAATATAAAGGGGGGCAGTGATATCATTATATACAGAATATAAAGGGGGGCAGTGATATCATTATATACAGAATATAAAGGGGAGCAGTGATCTCATTATATACAGAATATAAAGGGGGGCAGTGATATCATTATATACAGAATATAAAGGGGAGCAGTGATCTCATTATATACAGAATATAAAGGGGGGCAGTGATATCACTATATACAGAATATAAAGGGGAGCAGTGATCTCATTATATACAGAATATAAAGGGGAGCAGTGATCTCATTATATACAGAATATAAAGGGGAGCAGTGATATCACTATATACAGAATATAAAGGGGGGCAGTGATATCATTATATACAGAATATAAAGGGGCAGTGATATCATTATATACAGAATATAAAGGGGAGCAGTGATATCATTATACACAGAATATAAAGGGGAGCAGTGATATCATTATATACAGAATATAAAGGGGAGCAGTGATATCACTATATACAGAATATAAAGGGGGCAGTGATATCATTATATACAGAATATAAAGGGGAGCAGTGATATCATTATATACAGAATATAAAGGGGAGCAGTGATATCATTATATACAGAATATAAAGGGGAGCAGTGATATCATTATATACAGAATATAAAGGGGGCAGTGATATCATTATATACAGAATATAAAGGGGGGCAGTGATATCATTATATACAGAATATAAAGGGGGCAGTGATATCATTATATACAGAATATAAAGGGGGGCAGTGATATCATTATATACAGAATATAAAGGGGAGCAGTGATATCATTATATACAGAATATAAAGGGGAGCAGTGATATCATTATATACAGAATATAAAGGGGGGCAGTGATATCATTATATACAGAATATAAAGGGGAGCAGTGATATCATTATATACAGAATATAAAGGGGAGCAGTGATATCATTATATACAGAATATAAAGGGGAGCAGTGATATCATTATACACAGAATATAAAGGGGAGCAGCGATATCATTATATACAGAATATAAAGGGGAGCAGCGATATCATTATATACAGAATATAAAGGGGAGCAGTGATATCATTATATACAGAATATAAAGGGGGCAGTGATATTATATACAGAATATAAAGGGGAGCAGTGATATCATTATATACAGAATATAAAGGGGAGCAGTGATATCACTATATACAGAATATAAAGGGGGCAGTGATATCATTATATACAGAATATAAAGGGGAGCAGTGATATCATTATATACAGAATATAAAGGGGAGCAGTGATATCATTATATACAGAATATAAAGGGGAGCAGTGATATCATTATATACAGAATATAAAGGGGAGCAGTGATATCATTATATACAGAATATAAAGGGGAGCAGTGATATCATTATATACAGAATATAAAGGGGGGCAGTGATATCACTATATACAGAATATAAAGGGGGCAGTGATCTCATTATACACAGAATATAAAGGGGAGCAGCGATATCATTATACACAGAATATAAAGGGGAGCAGCGATATCATTATATACAGAATATAAAGGGGAGCAGCGATATCATTATATACAGAATATAAAGGGGGCAGTGATATCATTATATACAGAATATAAAGGGGAGCAGTGATCTCATTATATACAGAATATAAAGGGGAGCAGTGATCTCATTATATACAGAATATAAAGGGGAGCAGTGATCTCATTATATACAGAATATAAAGGGGAGCAGTGATCTCATTATATACAGAATATAAAGGGGAGCAGTGATATCACTATATACAGAATATAAAGGGGGGCAGTGATATCATTATATACAGAATATAAAGGGGGCAGTGATATCATTATATACAGAATATAAAGGGGAGCAGTGATATCATTATACACAGAATATAAAGGGGAGCAGTGATATCATTATATACAGAATATAAAGGGGAGCAGTGATATCACTATATACAGAATATAAAGGGGGCAGTGATCTCATTATATACAGAATATAAAGGGGAGCAGTGATATCACTATATACAGAATATAAAGGGGGCAGTGATCTCATTATATACAGAATATAAAGGGGGGCAGTGATATCATTATATACAGAATATAAAGGGGGCAGTGATATCATTATATACAGAATATAAAGGGGAGCAGTGATCTCATTATATACAGAATATAAAGGGGGCAGTGAGATCATTATATACAGAATATAAAGGGGGGCAGTGATATCATTATATACAGAATATAAAGGGGAGCAGTGATATCATTATATACAGAATATAAAGGGGAGCAGTGATATCATTATATACAGAATATAAAGGGGGGCAGTGATATCACTATATACAGAATATAAAGGGGAGCAGTGATATCATTATATACAGAATATAAAGGGGAGCAGTGATCTCATTATATACAGAATATAAAGGGGAGCAGTGATATCACTATATACAGAATATAAAGGGGGCAGTGAGATCATTATATACAGAATATAAAGGGGGGCAGTGATATCATTATATACAGAATATAAAGGGGAGCAGTGATATCATTATATACAGAATATAAAGGGGAGCAGTGATATCATTATATACAGAATATAAAGGGGGGCAGTGATATCATTATATACAGAATATAAAGGGGAGCAGTGATATCATTATATACAGAATATAAAGGGGGGCAGTGATATCACTATATACAGAATATAAAGGGGAGCAGTGATCTCATTATATACAGAATATAAAGGGGAGCAGTGATCTCATTATATACAGAATATAAAGGGGAGCAGTGATATCACTATATACAGAATATAAAGGGGGGCAGTGATATCATTATATACAGAATATAAAGGGGGCAGTGATATCATTATATACAGAATATAAAGGGGGGCAGTGATCTCATTATATACAGAATATAAAGGGGAGCAGTGATATCATTATATACAGAATATAAAGGGGAGCAGTGATATCATTATATACAGAATATAAAGGGGAGCAGTGATATCATTTTATACAGAATATAAAGGGGGCAGTGATATCACTATATACAGAATATAAAGGGGAGCAGTGATATCATTATATACAGAATATAAAGGGGAGCAGTGATATCATTATATACAGAATATAAAGGGGAGCAGTGATATCATTATATACAGAATATAAAGGGGAGCAGTGATATCATTATATACAGAATATAAAGGGGGGCAGTGATATCATTATATACAGAATATAAAGGGGAGCAGTGATATCATTATATACAGAATATAAAGGGGAGCAGTGATCTCATTATATACAGAATATAAAGGGGGGCAGTGATATCATTATATACAGAATATAAAGGGGGGCAGTGATATCATTATATACAGAATATAAAGGGGGGCAGTGATATCATTATATACAGAATATAAAGGGGGGCAGTGATATCATTATATACAGAATATAAAGGGGGGCAGTGATATCATTATATACAGAATATAAAGGGGGGCAGTGATATCATTATATACAGAATATAAAGGGGGGCAGTGATATCATTATATACAGAATATAAAGGGGGGCAGTGATATCATTATATACAGAATATAAAGGGGGGCAGTGATATCATTATATACAGAATATAAAGGGGGGCAGTGATATCATTATATACAGAATATAAAGGGGAGCAGTGATATCATTATATACAGAATATAAAGGGGAGCAGTGATATCATTATATACAGAATATAAAGGGGAGCAGTGATCTCATTATATACAGAATATAAAGGGGAGCAGTGATCTCATTATATACAGAATATAAAGGGGAGCAGTGATATCATTATATACAGAATATAAAGGGGGGCAGTGATATCATTATATACAGAATATAAAGGGGGGCAGTGATATCATTATACACAGAATATAAAGGGGAGCAGTGATATCATTATATACAGAATATAAAGGGGAGCAGTGATATCATTATATACAGAATATAAAGGGGGCAGTGATATCATTATATACAGAATATAAAGGGGGCAGTGAGATCATTATATACAGAATATAAAGGGGGCAGTGAGATCATTATATACAGAATATAAAGGGGGCAGTGATCTCATTATATACAGAATATAAAGGGGGGCAGTGATATCATTATATACAGAATATAAAGGGGGCAGTGATATCATTATATACAGAATATAAAGGGAGCAGTGATATAATTATATACAGAATATAAAGGGGAGCAGTGATATCATTATATACAGAATATAAAGGGGAGCAGTGATATCATTATATACAGAATATAAAGGGGAGCAGTGATATCATTATATACAGAATATAAAGGGGGCAGTGATATTATATACAGAATATAAAGGGAGCAGTGATATCATTATATACAGAATATAAAGGGGAGCAGTGATATCATTATATACAGAATATAAAGGGGAGCAGTGATATCATTATATACAGAATATAAAGGGGGCAGTGATATCATTATATACAGAATATAAAGGGGGCAGTGATATCATTATATACAGAATATAAAGGGGGGCAGTGATATCATTATATACAGAATATAAAGGGGGGCAGTGATATCATTATATACAGAATATAAAGGGGGCAGTGATATTATATACAGAATATAAAGGGGAGCAGTGATATCATTATATACAGAATATAAAGGGGGCAGTGATATCATTATATACAGAATATAAAGGGGAGCAGTGATATCATTATATACAGAATATAAAGGGGAGCAGTGATATCATTATATACAGAATATAAAGGGGAGCAGTGATATCATTATATACAGAATATAAAGGGGAGCAGTGATATCATTATATACAGAATATAAAGGGGAGCAGTGATATCATTATATACAGAATATAAAGGGGGGCAGTGATATCACTATATACAGAATATAAAGGGGGCAGTGATCTCATTATACACAGAATATAAAGGGGGCAGTGATATTATATACAGAATATAAAGGGGAGCAGTGATATCATTATATACAGAATATAAAGGGGGGCAGTGATATCATTATATACAGAATATAAAGGGGGGCAGTGATATCATTATATACAGAATATAAAGGGGAGCAGTGATATCATTATATACAGAATATAAAGGGGAGCAGTGATCTCATTATATACAGAATATAAAGGGGAGCAGTGATCTCATTATATACAGAATATAAAGGGGAGCAGTGATATCACTATATACAGAATATAAAGGGGGGCAGTGATATCATTATATACAGAATATAAAGGGGGGCAGTGATATCATTATATACAGAATATAAAGGGGAGCAGTGATATCATTATATACAGAATATAAAGGGGGCAGTGATATCATTATATACAGAATATAAAGGGGAGCAGTGATATCATTATACACAGAATATAAAGGGGAGCAGTGATATCATTATATACAGAATATAAAGGGGAGCAGTGATATCACTATATACAGAATATAAAGGGGGCAGTGATCTCATTATATACAGAATATAAAGGGGAGCAGTGATATCACTATATACAGAATATAAAGGGGGCAGTGATCTCATTATATACAGAATATAAAGGGGGGCAGTGATATCATTATATACAGAATATAAAGGGGGCAGTGATATCATTATATACAGAATATAAAGGGGAGCAGTGATATCATTATATACAGAATATAAAGGGGAGCAGTGATATCATTATATACAGAATATAAAGGGGGCAGTGATATCATTATATACAGAATATAAAGGGGAGCAGTGATATCATTATATACAGAATATAAAGGGGAGCAGTGATATCATTATATACAGAATATAAAGGGGAGCAGTGATATCATTATATACAGAATATAAAGGGGAGCAGTGATATCATTATATACAGAATATAAAGGGGAGCAGTGATATCATTATATACAGAATATAAAGGGGAGCAGTGATATCATTATATACAGAATATAAAGGGGGGCAGTGATATCATTATATACAGAATATAAAGGGGAGCAGTGATATCATTATATACAGAATATAAAGGGGGGCAGTGATATCATTATATACAGAATATAAAGGGGAGCAGTGATATCATTATATACAGAATATAAAGGGGGCAGTGATATCATTATATACAGAATATAAAGGGGGCAGTGATATCATTATACACAGAATATAAAGGGGAGCAGTGATATCATTATATACAGAATATAAAGGGGAGCAGTGATATCACTATATACAGAATATAAAGGGGGCAGTGATCTCATTATATACAGAATATAAAGGGGAGCAGTGATATCATTATATACAGAATATAAAGGGGGCAGTGATATCATTATTAGTGTTGAGCGGCATAGGCCATATTCGAATTCGCGAATATTCGCGAATATATGGACGAATATTCGTCATATATTCGCGAATATTCGCATATTCGTTATATTCTCGTTTTATTTTCGCATACGCGGAAATTACGCGTATGCGAAAATTAACAAATGTGAAAATTAGCATATAGGAAATTCGCATACTCGAAAATGCGCATATGCGCAAATTAGCATACACTAATTTTCGCATATGCGAATTTGCGCACGCCAGTCTCACACAGTAGTATTAGAGCCTTCTTTACACCACACAAGCTGGAAGCAGAGAGGGATGATCACTGTGATGTGTACTGTGAAAAAAAAAAAAAATAAATAAAAAAAAAAGAAAATTCGTAATTACGAATATATAGCGCTATATTCGCGAAATTCGCGAATTCGCGAATATGCGATATTCGCGAATAATATTCGAATTGCGAATATTCGCGAGCAACACTAATCATTATATACAGAATATAAAGGGGAGCAGTGATATCATTATACACAGAATATAAAGGGGAGCAGCGATATCATTATATACAGAATATAAAGGGGAGCAGTGATATCATTATATACAGAATATAAAGGGGAGCAGTGATATCATTATATACAGAATATAAAGGGGGCAGTGATATTATATACAGAATATAAAGGGGAGCAGTGATATCATTATATACAGAATATAAAGGGGAGCAGTGATATCATTATATACAGAATATAAAGGGGGCAGTGATATCATTATATACAGAATATAAAGGGGAGCAGTGATATCATTATATACAGAATATAAAGGGGTCAGTGATATCATTATATACAGAATATAAAGGGGAGCAGTGATATCATTATATACAGAATATAAAGGGGAGCAGTGATATCATTATATACAGAATATAAAGGGGAGCAGTGATATCATTATATACAGAATATAAAGGGGGGCAGTGATATCATTATATACAGAATATAAAGGGGAGCAGTGATATCATTATATACAGAATATAAAGGGGAGCAGTGATATCATTATATACAGAATATAAAGGGGGGCAGTGATATCATTATATACAGAATATAAAGGGGACAGTGATATCATTATATACAGAATATAAAGGGGAGCAGTGATATCATTATATACAGAATATAAAGGGGGGCAGTGATATCATTATATACAGAATATAAAGGGGACAGTGATCTCATTATATACAGAATATAAAGGGGGGCAGTGATATCATTATATACAGAATATAAAGGGGAGCAGTGATATCATTATATACAGAATATAAAGGGGGCAGTGATATTATATACAGAATATAAAGGGGGCAGTGATCTCATTATACACAGAATATAAAGGGGAGCAGCGATATCATTATATACAGAATATAAAGGGGGGCAGTGATATCATTATATACAGAATATAAAGGGGGCAGTGATATTATATACAGAATATAAAGGGGAGCAGTGATATCATTATATACAGAATATAAAGGGGAGCAGCGATATCATTATACACAGAATATAAAGGGGAGCAGCGATATCATTATATACAGAATATAAAGGGGAGCAGTGATATCATTATATACAGAATATAAAGGGGGCAGTGATATTATATACAGAATATAAAGGGGAGCAGTGATATCATTATATACAGAATATAAAGGGGAGCAGTGATATCATTATATACAGAATATAAAGGGGGGCAGTGATATCATTATATACAGAATATAAAGGGGAGCAGTGATATCATTATATACAGAATATAAAGGGGAGCAGTGATATCATTATATACAGAATATAAAGGGGAGCAGTGATATCATTATATACAGAATATAAAGGGGAGCAGTGATATCATTATATACAGAATATAAAGGGGAGCAGCGATATCATTATATACAGAATATAAAGGGGGCAGTGATATCATTATATACAGAATATAAAGGGGAGCAGTGATATCATTATATACAGAATATAAAGGGGGGCAGTGATATCATTATATACAGAATATAAAGGGGGCAGTGATCTCATTATATACAGAATATAAAGGGGAGCAGTGATCTCATTATATACAGAATATAAAGGGGAGCAGTGATATCATTATACACAGAATATAAAGGGGGGCAGTGATATCATTATATACAGAATATAAAGGGGAGCAGTGATATCATTATATACAGAATATAAAGGGGAGCAGTGATATCATTATATACAGAATATAAAGGGGGGCAGTGATATCATTATATACAGAATATAAAGGGGGGCAGTGATATCATTATATACAGAATATAAAGGGGGCAGTGAGATCATTATATACAGAATATAAAGGGGAGCAGCGATATCATTATATACAGAATATAAAGGGGGGCAGTGATATCATTATACACAGAATATAAAGGGGAGCAGTGATATCACTATATACAGAATATAAAGGGGCGCCACGAGATCATTATACAGGAAAGAATGAAAGGAGGATAGAACATTCTACCAGTAGGGGGCGCAATGATGGCTTCCCATGGTGCTGAACAGAAATCCCTGAAATATCCGTCCATCACGGCGATTACAGATACATCTGATAAGACGCTATATACAGCTTCTTATTATAAAACCTTTTTACAGAATATATGAATTCAAGTAGAGAAGACAGACATGGTCGCACATCTACATATTGTATTTTGTTCTATTTGCTTCTCAGCATAAACTCAAAAACTAACAGGTTGTTATTTACATTTTGATCAAAAGGTACAAGCCCACTCGCCACGTCAAGGCCACCTATTTAGAGTGGGTCTCTAGTGTCCCTAGCGTAAAATGGCGCAGCACCAGGCGGCGACCACCACCACCGCAACACCAGGGCCCACAGGGGGAACGACCCACTGGCAGAGCGGCCCCAATGTCACTTAAACCGGTCCCTGGGCCACACCCAACACAGGCCTTTAAGGAGGCCTGTGGAAAATGAAAGAAGCAATCTGATTGGTTGCTATGGGCAACTGCACCCCTCTTCCTCTGCACAGGTTTTGATAAATCTCCCCCTAAGTGATCACTGAAACCCTAATTTTACCACCCACTAATAAACTGAAAATTAAAACGTAACTTTTAATTCTTGCCAAAAAGAAGTTAAAAATAAAATGGACATCTCTCCAGCCAGTATTGGTCACTATATGCTTATTTTTACTTTTCTTACTGTGGCTGCAGTCCAGTATACTGGTAAAATTAGGGTTTCAGTGATCACTTAGTGATCAATTGTAAATAAATAATACCTGAGCCCTCACACCAACGCCAAGGTTTCTCATGTGGCGCGGGACCTAACACTAACCAGCAGCATTAGGTCCGACTAACAGACTGCTCCCTGGTTACCTCCAGTGTGACTGAGCACATACAATGGGAGGTGGAAGAAAGGCTATCAGCCCCACCCAAATTGGCTGATATGTTGCCGGCCTCACAGGTGCAAATTAATGCTACCTACAGTGAAGATACAGGTGCATTCGTTTAAATTTAACAACAAAAACAACAAAGACGTGGCCTTAACCTCTTAAGGACGCAGGGCGTATGGATACGCCCTGCATTCCGAGTCCTTAAGGACGCAGGGCGTATCCATATGCCCGTGGGAATTCCGGTCCCCACTGCTAGCCGGTTGGGGATCGGAGCCGGATGCCTGCTGAAATCATTCAGCAGGCACCCTGGCACATCGCCCAGGGGGGTCCTGAGACCCCCCCCATGTCGGCGACCGGAGAAAATCGCATGTCAATTCAGACATGCGATTTTCTCCAATTCCGGGCTGATCGGGTCTCTGGTGACCCGATCACCCGGAAAATAGGGCTGATCTGAGCTGTCAGTGACAACCCCGATCAGCCTAAAGGATTGGAGTGAGATCGCAAAGCTGCCATCTCCTCCTATCCCCTGCCATTACTCAGAGCGGAGTTCTGACCAATGGCAGCGCAGGACAGGGGGTTGCCATGGCAACCCCCCGTTCTGCCCGCCCCTGGATGTCGAGGGGCTCCAGTAAGAAGATGGAGGCCGTAACTGCAGGAGAAGATGCCTGGGGACCTGGGATCTTCGCTGGAGCCTGCAGGATCCTGATCAGGTAGGGAATCGACGGGGGGGGGGGGGAATTAAAAGTGAAAGTAAATGGATCTTTACTGTGGCAACCACTAGGGGGTCAAACTCCAACTCCCAGCATGCCCAGAGAGCCAAAGGCTGTCTGGGCATGCTGGGAGTTGTAGTTTTGCAACATCTGGAGGGTCACAGTTTGGAGACCACTGTTACAGTGGTGCCCAAACAGTAGCCCTCCAGATGTTGCCAAACTACAACTCTCAGCATGCCTCGACTGCCCAGGCATGCTGGGAGTTGTAGTTCTGTAACATCTGTCCCTTCAGATTTAGCAATTTTCATGACATTTTTGAAAATTATGTCCATTTTATGACGCCAACATAAAGTAGACATATTGTATTTGTGAATAAAAATAAAATTTATTTGGAATATGCATTTTCCTTACAAGTAGAGAACTTCAAAGTCAGAAAAATGCTAAATTTTCAAAATTTTCATGAAATTTTGGGATTTTTCACCAAAAAAGGATGCAAGTAACGACGAAAATTTACCACCAAAATAAAGTAGAATATGTCACGATAAAACAATCTCAGAATCAGAGCATTCGGTAAAAGCGTTTTCGCGTTATTAATTCGTAAAGTGACGGTGGTCAGAATTGCGAAAAAGGGCTCAGTCCTTAAGGTGAAAAAGGGCTGCGTCCTTAAGGGGTTAAAGGAAAACTGTCACATGTTTTGTCCCGCACTATCCACAGGTACCTTGGATAGTGCGGGAGATGCTGAACAATTTGAGTCCTACCTTGCCCGGATCTGCTGCGCCGTTTGCCCGTTACAGGTCTTTTTCTGTGTATTAAAATTAGCACTTAACTGGCAAAGGCGGGGTTACTGCCTTCAACTGCCACTGTGTTGTAATCGCCGCCCTGCCTGCAGCACCGCCCGGCTAATGAATATTCATATATTGCCTTACTATGTTGTCTCATATCGGCCGAGTCCCGGACGCTACTGCGCATGTGCGGGATTTCTCACTACACTCGGAAGCGGTCTTCAGCGCTGCTTCATTCGCGAATATTGCGAATAGAGCACTATATATTCGTAATTACGAATATTCATTTTTTTTGCGGAAATATATGCGCATATTCGCGAATATTGAGTCCCCCCTTCTTTAATGGTATAGGGAACTGTGACTAGTGCATTAACTCTGTGATTTTTTGCCCATTGAAACCCATAGGTACAGTGTGGTCTATGGGGATCTCACAGCATGTAAAACAGTAAGATAAGTAGGACAGTCTTGGCTGCACAGTGGATGGGAGACCACCACGGGTTCCAGTCCTGGGGTGGGACAGAGTGTTAGGCTGGGTTCACACCATGTTTTGTAACTACGGTTCCCATATACGGCTGGGGGTGGCGGGGCTTAATTGCGGCGCCCGCACTCAGCCATGTAGGGGAACGGTATTTAATGCATGTCTGCGAACCGCAGCCTCCAGTCGGCTGCTTTTTCGGCCGTATGCGGTTTCCCGACCGTAGGCAAAAACCCGGTCAACCACGTTTTTGCCTGCGGTCGGGAAACCGCATACGGCCGAAAACGTAGACAACGTAGAAAACGTAGACATGCATTAAATAGACGGCTGAGTACGGGCGCCGCGATTAAGCCCCGCCCCCCCTCCTCCCAGCCATATACGGGAACCGTAGTTACAAAACGTGGTGTGAACCCAGCCTTACAGTGTTGGGGTTAAACTTCACTTTCCTGGAAAAGTTTCTGAGTTGCCCATAGCAACCAGATTGCTTCCTTCATTTTTCAGAGGCCTTTTCAAAAATGAAAGAAGCGATCTGATTGGTTGCTATGGGCAACTGCACAGCTCTTCCTCTACACTGGTTTTGATGAATCTCCCCCATAGAGGGACATTAATCAAAACCTGTCCAGAGGAAAAGTTTCAGATCGCTTCTTTCATTTTGCAGAGGACTTGTGAAAAATGAAAGAAGCGATCTGATTGGTTGCTATGGGCAACTCAGCTGCTTTTCCAGTAAAGTAAAGTTAAACCACAGCACTGTAACACTGTTCCACACCGGGAATCAAACCAATGGTGGTCTCCCATCCACTGTGCTGCCAAGACCCTCCTGCTTATCTTGCTGTTTTACATGCCGCAAGATTCCCGTAGACCACAATGAACCTATTGGTTTCAATGTGCAAAAAAATCACAGAGTCAATGCATCAGTCATAGTTCCCTATACAATTAAAGAAGGGAAGGCTCAATATTCGCGAACATGCACATATATTTTCGCATAAGCGCAAAAAAAAAAATATAACGAATATGCGAATTTCGCGAATATATGACGAATATTCATCCATATATTCGCAAAATATCGCAAATTCGAATATGGCCTATGCCGCTTATAACTATTGCTAAGGGCGATCCCCAGCATAAAATGCATACAATGGAGGATGCCTGCAACAGACCACAAGTACCACAATGGCCTCCTACCATCAGTGTTGAGGGATAGCCAGTGACATTGTTTACATCTACCACAGTATTGCACCGAAATTCCTGTATTGCATTATTCTAATTGTTACACATCCACACCGTCAATCTGGTGTAGGAGGCCAATGTGGCACTTGTAGTCCGCTGCAGCAATCCTCCATTATATGCATTTTATGCTGGGGATCGCCCCTAGCAACAGACTACAAGGGCAGGATCTGCTCCCCCAATATATATGCACAACTGCATTAGGGGTTCAGCACCTCCAGCCATTTGAGGCCACGTCTTTCTTGTTTTTGTTGTTAAATTTAAACAGCACCGCACCAGTGTGAACAAGGTGTAAGAGCTCATTAACCATGTGCTACCAGTCAGACTGGGAAGCTGCCAGCATTGAAAGGGCCTTGTGTAGCTACCTGCTACTTATATTGGGTTCTGTTGAGGGGTGGGGCAGAGTGTAGACCAAGTAAAAACAACTAAAATAGGAGGGGATAGAAAACACAATGTGAATTCAAGTAGAGAAGACAGACATGGTCGCACATCCACAAATTGTATTTTGAGCTATAAAGGATATACATTGTATGTTCTACATCAACAGTCTACGTACTATATAAATACATTGCATTACTTATCCTGTACTGATCCTGAGTTATATCCTGTATTATACTCCAGAGCTGTACTCACTATTCTGCTGGTGAGGTCACTGTGTACATACATTACATTACTTATCCTGTACTGATCCTGAGTTATATCCTGTATTATACTCCAGAGCTGTACTCACTATTCTGCTGGTGAGGTCACTGTGTACATACATTACATTACTTATCCTGTACTGATCCTGAGTTGTATCCTGTATTATACTCCAGAGCTGCACTCACTATTCTGCTGGTGGGGTCACTGTGTACATACATTGCATTACTTATCCTGTACTGATCCTGAGTTATATCCTGTATTATACTCCAGAGCTGTACTCACTATTCTGCTGGTGAGATCACTGTGTACATACATTACATTACTTATCCTGTACTGATCCTGAGTTATATCCTGTAGATCTTTTATTAAAAAATATAAAACATTACAAAAAGAACGAACATCACCATAACAATAATACAAACAACATACACCTGTATAATATATACAATAATGAGTCCATATTAGTCCAAAAATGTCCAACCAAGTATCTTCTGGTCCAGCCTCATTCTCACCAAACACACCGCTATAATAACAACAACTACTAAACACTCTACAATAATAATAATAACAATAATAACTAAAAACTGGTCCGGTTGCATTTCACCACCCAAAATAATAAATATGTCAAACCCCCAACAAACACCGCAAACAGAAAAACAGAATATACCAATTTTTTTTTTTTTTTTTTTTTTTTGGCCCTGAGCTGGTCCCGCATCCCATGCCCCCAGTACATGATAACAGACGTCCATGAACCAGTCCAGGATTTTACTTATTTATTTTTTTAAATAAAAAGTCCCACACAGAATCCCCCCTCCCCCCATCTACCCACCACCCAACCTAACACTAAACCCCAACACAACACAACCCCTAGAAAAAAAAAATACAATATATATACATATATACACATATACATAAATGTACAAACAAAACAAATATATACAAAATAATACAAACTATACAAACCAAACAACAAACAACAATAAGGCTTTTCAATCACACAAACCCCTAAAGCTCAAGTTCAGTGCCTGCAAGCCCTATATCACCATATATCTACAGCACAAAACAAAAAGACTCATGTGCCAGCATCAGCCCACCACCAGGGGGAGACGACAGGCTAAGGCACTTTAAAGGCAGAGCCCCTCCACAGACGAGAGGCCCTGCCAGCACCCAGCCTCTCGTACTCCAGAGAACGCACCTTCACTAGGTCACCAAGAATGTTCCTAACCACCTCACCCACAGGGAGGATTTTACGCTGCGTCGACACTAAACACCGTGCGTTCCACGTGTAATACCTGACCACTGAGCTGACTAGGAATAAAGTGCACCGGTCCCAGCCTCCAAGGTTTCTGAATGCCCCATAGGCCCATTCCGCATAGGAGAGACTGGCCAGCCGAGGCCAACCAATGGAAGCGCCCACCCTGTTATAAACCTCTGTGTTAAAGGGACAATGAAGCAGAAAATGCTCCATGCTTTCCAGCATGCCTCCACACTCCTCGCGGGGACATCCCCGGTCATCAGAGCTCCTGCACTTCAGATTGTCCCTCACACACAGTTTCCCATGGAAGCAGCGCCAAGTCAAGTCCTAAAACTTCAAGGGGATCCTGATAGAATTCAAAAGCTCTAAACCCACCTCCAGATCTCGACTTGGGCAGTCCTTGAGCGCCAATGGCCTCTGGAAATGAGAAGACAGGACCCTCTTGTCAAGGAATTTCCTCGACAGAGTCCTAATCTCCCCCATCCCCAGACCCCACCGACGAATAACCTTCAGAACCGGGGTAGTGTAAGCCGGGAGATGCCCGTGTGGTGTGCGAAGATCCTTCACTTGCCCTCCTGTCTCCCATTCCTGGAAGAAAGGCCGAAACCATCCCCTACAGGAGGATACCCACGGAGGAGCCCTCTCTGACCAGAGGTTTGCTATATTGGTCTTAAGAAAGGTATTCACTAGGAATACCACGGGGTTGACCATACACAACCCCCCTAGTCTCCTTGTACGGTAAGTAACCTCCCTCTTCACTAGGTTCAGTCTATTCCCCCATAACATTTGGAAGAACACACTGTAGACCCGGGTCCAAAGAGGTTCTGGCAACATGCATACACTGCCCAGATATATCAGCAAAGGGAGCAGGAAAGTTTTCATCAGGTTAACCCTTTCCCGGAGGGTCAAAGACCAACCCTTCCACTGATCCACCTTCTGAGCGGCGATCTTAAGCCTGCTGTCCCAGTTTTGTTTGGGGTAATCTCCGTGACCAAATTCGATGCCGAGGACTTTTGCGGATTCCTGGGGCTCTGGAAGGGCGTCCGGGAGATCAAAATCAGGATCTCCCCCTCCCAGCCAGAGACTCTCACACTTATCCTGATTGATCTTGGACCCGGATACCTCCGAGTAGCGGTCCACCTCTGACATCACCCATCTGCCCTCCTCTTGTGAGGAGACAAACACGGTGATATCATCAGCGTACGCTACCGCCCTCAGAGCCGAATCCGGCACCGCCAGGTCCATTCTCATCCCCGCCAACGGTCCACAATCAATCCTTCTAAGGAAAGGATCGATTGCAAACACGTACAGCAACGGGCTCAAAGGACAACCCTGACGGACACCAGACCCAACCTCAAAAGAGCGGCCAATCCAACCATTCACAAGCGGGAAACTCTCTGCCCCTACATACAAGGTCTTAAGCCAATCAACAAAACCCCCTGGCAGGCCATATCTCAGAAGGACAGACCAGAGGTACTCATGGTTAACCCGATCAAACGCTTTTGCCTGATCCAAGGACAGCAAGTACCCCTTCCAGTGGCCAGCCCTACCCTGCTCCACAGCCTCTCGGACACTGAGCACAGCACTAAATGTACTGCGGCCCGGAACAGAGCAATGCTGAGCCCCCGAAAGGAGCCGGGGTGCAAACTCCACCAGCCGGTTAAACAGCACTTTTGCCAGAATCTTTCTGTCCGCATTGAGAAGTGCTATGGGACGCCAATTCTCAATGTGGGACGGGTCTTTACCCTTTGACAGGATGATCAGCGCTGACCTCCTCATTGACTTTGGCAAAGTGCCCGAGGATAGACACTCATTAAAAACCGCAGTCAAGAGGGGAACCAAAGGGTCCTTAAAGGTCTTATAGAACTCAGATGTTAAGCCATCCGAACCGGGTGACTTCTTGAGGGCAAGCCCATCAATAGCCATCCTGACTTCCTCTTCCCGGATCATCTCTGTCAAAACGTCAAGAGAGGGGTCTACTCCTGGTTCAGGGATGGTTTCAGCCAAGAAAGCTGATACCTTATCTCGATCTAGATCCTTCCTTCCCAAGAGGTGCGAGTAGAAGGATCTGACGACCTCCAGGATCCCTGATCTGGACCTCTTCAAGGATCCCGTACTATCAATCAGTCCTGAGACCACTTTACTACTCACTGACATCTTGCAGTTTCTGTAAGGGTCGGGCGAGCGGTACTTCCCGTAATCCCTCTCAAAAACCAAAGATGCGTGCCTATCATACTGGCACTTCATCAGCAAGGACTTCACTCTGGAGATATCTTCTCGGCTACCTCCAGTCGAGACAAGGTTCTCAAGTTTCTTCCTCAGGCCCTGGTACAAGCGGTACCTGTTTAGGCTTCTGAGGCCCGAGAGCTGGCGGAAGAATCTCGCAACCCTTTCCTTGAAGATCTCCCACCACTCTGACTTACTGTTACAAAGGCCCAGCAATGGTACCTGGCTCTGAAGAAAATCCTCAAAGGACTGTCTTATCTCCGCTTCTTCCAAGAGAGACGAATTCAGCTTCCAATAGCCTCTGCCCATCCGGGGGGTCTCTGTGACATTCAGAGAAAACAAAATTAAACAGTGATCGGAGAACTCCACCTCAACAACAGACACTGCTGAAGAGACGGCTTCCTCCTTTAAATAAAACCTGTCTATCCTAGACCTACAACTACCCCTATGATAGGTGAATCCCGCGTGGCCTGGGGTGTGCCGGATGTGGACATCCACCAGGCGAGCCTCACTCGCTATGCTCTTAAGGGCGACGCTATCATAAGTCAGCTTGTCTCTGGAACCTCCCCTATCTTGGGGCCTCGTGACAGCATTGAAGTCCCCTCCAAAGACCACCTGCCGACTTGTAAAAAGATAGGGCTTGATCCTCATAAAGAGGCACTTCCGGTCCCACTTAGACTGTGGGCCGTAGATGTTAATAAGGCGAAGTTCTTGTCCCCTTATGAGGACATCTAAGATCAGGCACCTCCCCATTTCTAACTCGATAACCCGTCGGCATTCTACCGCTGCGGTAAAAAGGACCGCCACTCCGCTATACGGCTCGGCCCCAAGAGACCAGTAGGAGGGCCCATTCCTCCACTCTCTTTTAGCCTTGTAGATAGATGACATATCTGTAAGCCTGGTCTCCTGCAAAAATAAAATATCAGCATTAATATGGGCAAAAAAATCATAGGCCGCAAATCGAGCCGTATCTGACTTTATGCTGGCAACATTAATGGATGCCAGAGTCAACGGAGAGGGTGCTGCCATCAAGGGTGATTGAGTTAAACAGCTTTCTTTTTCCCACTCCCCTTCTCACCCTCCACATCAGAAGAACTCTTCACCCTCTTTAGAGAAATGGAAGTGTCCATCTCACCAGACGTCGTTTTACTTTCCTCGTCTCCGGATTCTAGGCCAGTCCCTTCCCCCGAGGACATAACCTCCCCAGGGGAAGAGGACTCGGCGCCCCCTGGAAGCCCCTCTGCCACCTCCCCCTCATCCTCCCCTTCCGAAGAAGAGGAGGAGATGTCCCTGAGGGGTCGGAATCGATTGGAAAGGCCAACCAGAGGGGAGTCAGTTTTGCCTTCCTTTGGCACCTGGACCAGGGTGGGAGAAGATCTTAAATCTCCCTTTTTTTTTTTCACTTGTACCCCGCTTTCGTGTCTCCTTCTGCCATCCCACATCATCCTCCTCCACGCTATCTGAGGAGATGGCACCTTCCTCATTCTGGATCCTCCTGACCTCCTCATTCAGCTCGCCATCCCTCAGGGTCTCAGCAGCAAGGTTGGCCTCTGGGACAGAATGAGAGGTCGTCCCAGTAACCCGGGCTTTCCCCATCACCCTATCCCTTTGGCGTTTATCAAGACGTCTTAGTTGGGCTGGTGTCTTTCTCTTGCTGTTCCTCACTGACCCCTCAGTTCCTCCACCCCTGCTAGTCCCCTCCCCAGCAGATTCCGGCTCGTGATCTTCACCCGCTGGGGACAAGACTGCATTAGCGAAAGAACGAGGACAACGACTGAATGGGTGACCTAAGTCACCACACAGGTGACACCTAATCTCCGCACAAGATGTGGCAAGATGGCCTACACCCCCACACAAGGCACATTTCTGCACCGTACAGTTTGCACTGAAGTGTGTGGGGTCACCACATCTGTGACAGAGCTTCGGCTGACCCCGGTAGAAAATCTGGATACGATCCCTGCCGAGAAAGGCAGAGGATGGAATATGGGTAACTGTATTTCCTGAACGTTTAAGTTTTACCAGAAACGTCCAGGCTCCTGACCAGATGCCAAACTCGTCCCTGTTCTTCTGCGGGACCCCCATTACCTCACCATACCGTCCTAACCAGGTGATGATGTCAACACAAGAGAGTGATTCGTTACGGGTCACAACGGTCACTCTCTTGATTTCGTTTTGACGAGACAATGCCTGTACGGCAAAGTCTCGCCAGCCGGGCTCATTCTTTACCAATTCATAATTCGACCAGAAAAGCTCAAGCCCCTCTGGCCGAAAAAAACTGATATCGAATTCAGGAGCACCGTAGGGATGTATCAAGGCGAAGATATCAACTGCCTTGAAGCCCATCTTTAGCAAGAGCTCAACCACTTTGGTCCTTGAAGGACACATATCTTCGCCCTGCCACCAAAGACGGACCACATTCCTACGGTTACTACCTGCCCCGGCTGTTGGGAGGGACCACACAGTATCGCCCCCTCTTTCCTCTCGGAAGGCAGAGAGACCGTGTCTCTCTATCCAGAAGGACAGATCAACTGCTCTACCCTCTACATTAATCAAGCTTTACCCCTTTTTCAGAGCCTCCAGGAGACGTCGCTGCAATAAACCGTCCCTAGAGTCAGGAGACGAGGAAAGTATTCTACTTCCCCCAGCAGTGACATTGGCATAACTCCTATGATCTGTCACCACTGGGGGGGCAACCGGACCAGACCCTACACCTACACCACTTCTAATGACAACATCCCCACCACCCCCAATAACAACATTAGCACTTCTGTTACGCCGAGCGCTCCGGGTCCCCGCTCCTCCCCGGAGCGCTCGCTTCACTCTCCCTGCGGCAGCGCTCCGGTCACATCCTCTGACCCGGGGCGCTGCGATTCCGCTGCCAGCCGGGATGCGATTCGCGATGCGGGTAGCGCCCGCTCGCGATGCGCACCCCGGCTCCCCTACCTGACTCGCTCTCCGTCTGTTCTGTCCCGGCGCGCGCGGCCCCGCTCCCTAGGGCGCGCGCGCGCCGGGTCTCTGCGATTTAAAGGGCCACTGCGCCGCTGATTGGCGCAGTGGTTCCAATTAGTGTGTTCACCTGTGCACTTCCCTATATCACCTCACTTCCCCTGCACTCCCTTGCCGGATCTTGTTGCCTTAGTGCCTTGTGAAAGCGTTCCCTAGTCTGTTCCTAGTCCGTGTTCCTGACCTCCTGCCGTTGCCCCTGACTACGATCCTTGCCGCCTGCCCCCGACCTTCTGCTACGTCCGACCTTGCTTCTGCCTACTCCCTTGTACCGCGCCTATCTTCAGCATCTTCAGCAGCCAGAGAGGTAAGCCGTTGCTAGTGGATACGACCTGGTCACTACCGCCGCAGCAAGACCATCCCGCTTTGCGGCGGGCTCTGGTGAAAACCTGTAGTGGCTTAGAACCGGTCCACTAGCGCGGTCCTCGCCATCCCTCTCTGGCACAGAGGATCCACTACCTGCCAGCCGGCATCGTGACAGTAGATCCGGCCATGGATCCCGCTGAAGTTCCTCTGTCAGTTGTCGCTGACCTCACCACGGTGGCCGCCCAGCAAGCCCGACTGATCGCCCTTCTAACCCGTCAGCTGTCGGAAATGTCCACCATTTCGCACCAACTTCAGTCGCAACTTCTCCAGCAATCTTCTCCTCCGCCAGCTCCTGCACCTCCTCCGCAGCGAGTGGCCACTCCTAGCCTCTGCCTGTCCTTGCCGGACAAATTTAATGGGGACTCTAAGTATTGCCGTGGCTTTCTTTCGCAATGTTCCCAGCACTTGGAGATGATGTCGGACCAGTTTCCTACTGAAAGGTCTAAGGTGGCTTTCGTAGTCAGCCTTCTGTCTGGAAAAGCCCTGTCATGGGCCGCACCACTCTGGGACCGCAATGACCCCGTCACTGCCTCTGTACACTCCTTCTTCTCGGAAATTCGAAGTGTCTTTGAGGAACCTGCCCGAGCTTCTTCAGCCGAGATTGCCCTGCTGAACCTGGCCCAGGGTGTTTCTTCCGTTGGCGAGTACGCCATTCAGTTCCGTGCTCTTGCTTACGAGTTGTCTTGGAATAGTGAGGTTCTCTGCGCGACCTTTAAAAAAGGCCTATCCAGCAACATTAAAGATGTTCTGGCCGCACGAGAGACTCCTGCTGACCTACATGAACTCATTCACCTTGCCACTCGCATTGACATGCGTTCTTCCGGATGGCGTCTGGAGCTCCGCCTGGATATGGACTTTGTTCGCACGAAGCGTTTTTTCTCCCCGGCTCCTCTCTCCTCTGGTCCTCTGCAATCTGTTCCTGTGCTTCCCGCCGCGGAGGCTATGCAAGTTGACCGGTCTCGCTTGACACCTCAAGAGAGGACACGACGCCGCATGGAGAATCTTTGCCTGTACTATGCCGGTACCGAACACTTCCTGAAGGATTGTCCTATCCGTCCTCCCCGCCTGGAAAGACGTACGCTGACTCCGCACAAAAGTGAGACAGTTCTTGATGTCAACTCTGCTTCTCCACGCCTTACTGTGCCTGTGCGGATATCTGCCTCTACCTTCTCCTTCTCTACTATGCTCTTCTTGGATTCCGGATCTGCAGGAAAAATTTTTTTGGCCTCTCTCATCAACAGGTTCTACGTTCCTGTGACCAGTCTCGCCAGACCCCTCTACATCTATTGTTTTTACAATAAAAGATTGGACTGTCTCATGCGTTTCCGCACAGAACCCCTCCTAATGTGCATCGGACCTCATCACGGAAAAATTGACTTTTTTTTCCTCAGGTTCTTTGGCCCCAAGAAGAGGGGGAGACCCAAGGGGGGGGGTACTGTTACGCCGAGCGCTCCGGGTCCCCGCTCCTCCCCGGAGCGCTCGCTTCACTCTCCCTGCGGCAGCGCTCCGGTCACGTCCTCTGACCCGGGGCGCTGCGATTCCGCTGCCAGCCGGGATGCGATTCGCGATGCGGGTAGCGCCCGCTCGCGATGCGCACCCCGGCTCCCCTACCTGACTCGCTCTCCGTCTGTTCTGTCCCGGCGCGCGCGGCCCCGCTCCCTAGGGCGCGCGCGCGCCGGGTCTCTGCGATTTAAAGGGCCACTGCGCCGCTGATTGGCGCAGTGGTTCCAATTAGTGTGTTCACCTGTGCACTTCCCTATATCACCTCACTTCCCCTGCACTCCCTTGCCGGATCTTGTTGCCTTAGTGCCTTGTGAAAGCGTTCCCTAGTCTGTTCCTAGTCCGTGTTCCTGACCTCCTGCCGTTGCCCCTGACTACGATCCTTGCCGCCTGCCCCCGACCTTCTGCTACGTCCGACCTTGCTTCTGCCTACTCCCTTGTACCGCGCCTATCTTCAGCATCTTCAGCAGCCAGAGAGGTAAGCCGTTGCTAGTGGATACGACCTGGTCACTACCGCCGCAGCAAGACCATCCCGCTTTGCGGCGGGCTCTGGTGAAAACCTGTAGTGGCTTAGAACCGGTCCACTAGCGCGGTCCTCGCCATCCCTCTCTGGCACAGAGGATCCACTACCTGCCAGCCGGCATCGTGACAACTTCCCCCAACAACATTGTTTCCAATAACATCATCTGTAGTCCCATCACCACCCCTAATTTCAGCAACAGCAAAATCACCTTCTCCAATAATATTAACCTCCATCCGCTCCCCAGTCATACACCCCGTACCCCCATTTACCTTCTCATTCACACTGGCTGGACCAGAAACAGATAATCCGGCCTCAGCATCACGGGGCACTAGGGCTGGGACAACCTCCGCTGGCCCTTTAAGGGACCGGGCAGCATGCTTGCCCGGTCTAGAGGAGGCCCCAGCCCTGTTCTTATTACTGCCCTCCGCCTCATCAGCATCATCTCCAGTCTTTTCATGGCGCCGCTGATCAATGGGATCAGCGGCACCAATACAAAACAAACGTTTTTCTTCACTTTTGGGAGTGTCCGTTATGCCCTTTACTACCTCCGGCACTGAGTCACCCCCCTCTCCCACAGGGGAGTGAACTACAGCACCGGAGTCTGCCTCTATGCCCACCGCTGGGCCGCCCTCACTGTACGGCCTTTCGGCCGATGCCTTCTCTGCTCCATCCCTGCTACTGCAAACAGGCATGGAGCTCTGCGCCCTTTTAGTATCTGTACTCTCCCCGCACCTTTGCACCGAGTCCACCACAGAACACGGGCTGGGCTGGGTAACGGGGCTTGCACAATGAGCTGACCCTGCGGCCGACTCAGGGTATACAGGGAGGGGGGTGTAGATGTAACTCACCACTTCTTGCTGCTTTGGCTTGGTCTTCTTCTTCTTACCCCCAGGTGCCTCATTTGGGAGCTCATCTCCAAACACCAGGTTCTGAGGACACACTGGGGATTCCAGCATGCGGATCTGGGCCATTAGCGCCCCTCCCTGGTAGCTGCTGTCACTGTCCTCCCCTGAGTCGGCAGGTGATAATGCTGGTTGCTGTGCAGGGGGCCCACTGTACGGGGCCTGCTGCTGTTGCCGCAGGCCACCAGGTGGATCTGGCTGTAGTTCTTCCTCCATCTCCTCCACATCATCCACCTGGCTCTCAGGTTGCCGCCCCATCAACCTTTTATTTTTATCTTCTTCTTTCACCCTGAAGCGCTCCTCATTTTCCAGTTTCTCTTTAAATGGACCACTCTTCTCCAATAATTCGGCTCTCCTCTCCTCCAAAACTTGTATTTCAGACATTAGTGTCTTTATCTGCCCCTGGATCTCTGTCTTTTTCCTTTTTGGAGTAATCTTGGTCTTGGCACGGGCACACCGCAGTTCCTCTCGAAGCCTCCTGATGGCCTTACAGGCGTCTTCATACTCACGGAGGTGACTTTTTACCCGGGAGGTATAGGTGGAAATAGACTCCCGGGTCCTCAGCACTCCCCAGCCTTCCTCACTGAGGTCGGCTTCACCTCCGTGAGCACTCTGCCTTCTTCCAGACAAACCCAGCTTTCCGCTGGCTGCACCCAGCTTTTCCGAGGAGGATCCAGCCTTGGAGCTCCTCACCTCTGTGGGGGGAGTTGGAGCAGCATTGCTGCGACTCCTGGTGGAACGCCTCACCCCCAAATCCTCCGATGTTCCGGCCGCTTGCTGGCTTCTACTGCTCCCCTGCGGCCTAGTCCGAGGAGCAGAAGCCTGGGCCTCGCCTCCCTCACTCATGCCTGGAAACCCACTCCCTCCCTGGGGAGGAGGAAGCAGGCCCCAGGTGGAACAGGTGGAAATCCCTGGAGCTCAGGAGACACAGCAGACACACACACAGCACAGCTGAAGCACGACCACACCCGCAACTAATTGGTCAGCACTCCAGAGCTGTACTCACTATTCTGCTGGTGAGGTCACTGTGTACATACATTACTTATCCTGTACTGATCCTGAGTTATATCCTGTATTATATTCCAGAGCTGTACTCACTATTCTGCTGGTGAGATCACTGTGTACATACATTACTTATCCTGTACTGATCCTGAGTTATATCCTGTATTATATTCCAGAGCTGTACTCACTATTCTGCTGGTGAGGTCACTGTGTACATACATTACATTACTTATCCTGTACTGATCCTGAGTTATATCCTGTATTATACTCCAGAGCTGTACTCACTATTCTGCTGGTGAGGTCACTGTGTACATACATTACATTACTTATTCTGTACTGATCCTGAGTTATATCCTGTATTATACCCCAGAGCTGTACTCACTATTCTGCTGGTGAGACCACTGTGTACATACATTACATTACTTATCCTGTACTGATCCTGAGTTATATCCTGTATTATTCTCCAGAGCTGTACTCACTATTCTGCTGGTGAGGTCACTGTGTACATACATTACATTACTTATCCTGTACTGATCCTGAGTTGTATCCTGTATTATACTCCAGATCTGTACTCACTATTCTGCTGGTGAGGTCACTGTGTACATACTTTACATTACTTATCCTGTACTGATCCTGAGTTGTATCCTGTATTATACTCCAGAGCTGCACTCACTATTCTGCTGGTGAGGTCACTGTGTACATACATTACATTACTTATCCTGTACTGATCCTGAGTTGTATCCTGTATTATACTCCAGAGCTGCACTCTTTATTCTGCTCTTTATAGAAGGTAACTGTCTCTCCTGACGTCCCATCTTATATAACCTAGAATCTATTCTCTATGATGGACTCCGGAATCCTCCTCCGCGCCTCTCCGGCTCTGCTACCTCTCAGTTATAGGTCAGTTTGTTTCGGTTTATTGTGGAATTATTCAGTGAGTATAGAGGCGGCCGCGGGCGGACGGTGCGGATGGAATTATTATTCACGAGCTCGTCCATCACCGTCGCCGGATCGTGACAATCCTCAGGAACAGCGCTGGATACAGAAGTGATGACCCCGCACATTGGAGTGAAGGTTTTTTAGGACACGCGCCCCGCAGCCCGATCCTAGCAATCCATGGCTGTGCAGCCAGCTGTAGAGAGGACACGAGGCGCAGAACGTGTCGCGCCATTGTGCAGGATTTCACCTCCAGACAGAACTTCTCTCCCCTAATGGTCGCCGCGCCGGAGCTGATTAAATCCAAGCTGGAGGCTCCGGCGACAATTCAGCAGCTGCGGATTAGATAAAACAAAGAGAAATCTCGTTGTAGGAAGAACTCTGCGTCCATGTAGAGCCGGCGCTGCCAACTGCGCCAAAACCGCACCTGGCACCACACACTGCCCCAGGCCGGCTCAAGGGAGGTCAAAGGGTTCCATTACTTTAACCCCTTAATGATGCAGGGTATTTTCCGTTTTTGCATTTTCATTTTTTCCTCATTACCTTCTAAAAATCATAACGCTTTCAATTTTGCACCTAAAAATCCATATTATGGCTTATTTTGTGCGTCACCAATTCTACTTTGCAGTGACATCAGTCATTTTACCCAAAAAATGCACGGCGAACAGGAAAAAAAATCATTGTGCGACAAAACTGAAGAAAAAATTCCATTTAGTAAATTTTTGGGGGCTTCCGTTTCTCCACAGCTTTTTCTGGTAAAAATGACACCTTATCATTATTCTGTAGGTCCATATGGTTAAAATGATCCCCTACTTATATAGGTGATTTTGTCGCACTTCTGGAAAAAATCATAACTACATGCAGGAAAATGTATACGTTTAAAATTGTCATCTTCTGACCCCTATAACTTTTTAAATTTTTCCGCATATGGGGAAGTTTGAGGGCTAATTTTTTGCGCCGTGATCTGAAGTTTTTATTGGTATCATTTTTGTTTTGATCAGACTTTTTGATCACTTTTTGATAAAAAGTATAAAAAAATACTATTATAGTATAACTAGTATAAAAAGTGACCAAAAATACGCTATTTTGGACTTTTGGAATATTTTTATGTGTACGCCATTGACCGCGCGGTTTAGTTAACAATATATTTTTATAGTTCAGACATTTACGCACGCGGCGATACCACATATGTTTATTTTTATTTACACTGTTTTATTTTTTTTATTGGGAAAGGGGGGTTGATTCTGACTTTTATTATGGAAGGGGTTGAATGATCTTTATTAACACTTTATTTTCACTTTTTTTTTTGCAATGTTATAGCTCCCATAGGGACCTATAACACTGCACACACTGATCTTTTACACTGATCATTGTTATCCCATAGGGACCTATAAGACTGCACACACTGATCTTTTACACTGATCATTGTTATCCCATAGGGACCTATAACACTGCACACACTGATCTTTTACACTGATCATTGTTATCCCATAGGGACCTATAACACTGCACACACTGATCTTTTACACTGATCATTGTTATCCCATAGGGACCTATAAGACTGCACACACTGATCTTTTACACTGATCATTGTTATCCCATAGGGACCTATAACACTGCACACACTGATCTTTTACACTGATCATTGTTATCCCATAGGGACCTATAACACTGCACACACTGATCTTTTACACTGATCATTGTTATCCCATAGGGACCTATAACACTGCACAGACTGATCTTTTACACTGATCATTGTTATCCCATAGGGACCTATAACACTGCACACACTGATCTTTTACATTGATCATTGTTATCTCATAGGGACCTATAACACTGCATACACTGATCTTTTACACTGATCATTGTTATACCATAGGGACCTATAACACTGCACACACTGATCTTTTACACTGATCATTGTTATCCCATAGGGACCTATAACACTGCACACACTGATCTTTTACACTGATCATTGTTATCCCATAGGGACCTATAACACTGCACACACTGATCTCTTATACTGATCATTGTTATCCCATAGGGACCTATAACACTGCACACACTGATCTTTTACATTGATCATTGTTATCTCATAGGGACCTATAACACTGCATACACTGATCTTTTACACTGATCATTGTTATACCATAGGGACCTATAACACTGCACACACTGATCTTTTACACTGATCATTGTTATCCCATAGGGACCTATAACACTGCACACACTGATCTTTTACACTGATCATTGTTATCCCATAGGGACCTATAACACTGCACACACTGATCTCTTATACTGATCATTGTTATCCCATAGGGACCTATAACACTGCACCCACTGACCTTCTAAACAGATCACTGCCTGGCAATAGCCGGGCATTGATCAGTGTTATCGCCGCTCGACTGCTCCTGCCTGGATCTCATTCACGGTGCAGTCATTCGGTGATCGGACCGCGAGGAGGCAGGTAAGGACCCTCCAGCTGTTTGGGACACCGTGATTTCATTGCGGTGGTCCCAAACAGCTCCACTGAGTTAACTGGCACCGTTTACTTTCACTTTAGTAGCGGCGATCAACTTTGATCGCCGCGTCTGAAGGGTTAATACCGGGCATCACTGCGATCGATGATATGCGGTTTTAGCCGCGGTCGCCGGCCATTGATAGCCGCCGGGATCGATGCGATATGACGCGGGGTCAACGCGGGAGCCCGCTCATGACGTCATATAGCGGGAAGGGGTTAAATGTCTATGACAGTGTTTACCAACTAGTGTGCCCCCAGCTGTTGCAAAACTATAACTCCCAGCATTCCTGGCTGTCCGGGGATGCTGGGAGTTGTAGTTTTGCCACCACCAGAGGTGCTGCGGATGGGACACACTGGTCTATGCGATGCCGATGTACAGCAGAGCTGAGTTTGTCACTAGACACCACGGGGGGTATTTATCGCTTTTGCCTGTTGACCGTTTCTTTTGACCCTTTTTTTTTTTTTTTTTACTTTGGTTTTCGTGGACATGCACCAAATTTATCATTTGGCGCACGTTGTTAGTAATTTTGGTGCAAATGTTTAAATCAGCCGTTCACAGCGCCTTTTACACAGAACTTACCGCCACAGAGGAGGGGTATTTTACCCCTTGTGCAGCCATTTCGGGGTCCCTCCTGCAGTCTATCAGCGACATGAGGTATTTTCCTTTGTGGGGTTTATAGACACCAAGTGAAATGGATTTTATTTTCAACTTGAGTATTTATTTTTTTTTTGGTTACTTTAGTGCAGTGGTCTTCAACCTGCGGACCTCCAGCTGTTGCAAAACTACAATTCCCAGCATGCTAAGCAGCAGGTATCATGGTCTAGGCCAGTGTTTCCCAACCAGGGGGCCTCCAGCTGTTGCAAAACTAAAACTCCCAGCATACTAAGCAGGAGGTATCATGGTCTAGGCCAGTGGTCTTCAACCTACGGACCTCCAGATGTTGCAAAACTACAATTCCCAGCATGCCCAGACAGCCAAATACCTGTCAACCTCCTCCAGAGAATCCACACTGGTCAAGAAAGGTAAATTAAGGATTCCCTTTTGCAAAACTTCAACTCCCAGCATGCCCGGACAGCCGTTGGCTGTCCGGGCATGCTGGGAGTTGTAGTTTTGCAACATCTGGAGGTCCGCAGGTTGGAGACCACTGCTTTAGTGCTTACCTTTCCTGAACCTGTGCGGCCATGTCCAATGCTGGCTCAACGGAGGGTGAAGGTTCCTCAAAGACAACTATGTCGCAGGATAGTATTGCGCAGCCCCGGAGGCGTCGCCGCTTTCACAAGAATTTAATTTTATGTATTTTGACACCTTTATATTTTCTGACATTGCTATGTGTGTTTTCCATGTGCAAAATTTATTGACGGTGAATTGCGCCCAAAAAAAAACCTCTAGGGGCAAAATTGTGCCAAAGATTGATTGGTGCAAATGATAAAATTACTGACCAAAGTAAAAATCACACACAGGACCGTGTTGTGATTTTGAGAACGTTTAAAAAAGGACAGCGGAGAGAATGCACCAAACTTTGGCGCAAAAAGACACTGCGCCAAAGTTAAGAAAAAAAACACATAAATCCGTTGATAAATAATAATAATAATAATATATATAGTAAATAATGTATCAGTCTGTGAGAGCAGGACTAGCTATATACAATGTATCACTCTGGGGTCCAGGATGTTTAGCTCACAGAGCATTGTCTAGACTGGATACAATTGTATCACTTCTCAGCTGAGAGCAGGACGAGCTATATACAATGTATCAGTCTGGAGTCCAGGAGGTTTAGCTCACAGAGCATTGTCTAGACTGGATACAATTGTATCACTTCTCAGCTGAGAGCAGGACTAGCTATGTACAATGTATCAGTCTGGAGTCCAGGATGTTTAGCTCACAGAGCATTGTCTAGACTGGATACAATTGTATCACTTCTCAGCTGAGAGCAGGACGAGCTATGTACAATGTATCAGTCTGGGGTCCAGGATGTTTAGCTCACAGAGCATTGTCTAGACTGGATTTAATTGTATCACTTCTCAGCTGAGAGCAGGACTAGCTATATACAATGTATCAGTCTGGAGTCCAGGAGGTTTAGCTCACAGAGCATTGTCTAGACTGGATACAATTGTATCACTTCTCAGCTGAGAACAGGACTAGCTATGTACCATGTATCAGTCTGGAGTCCAGGATGTTTAGCTCACAGAGCATTGTCTAGACTGGATACAATTGTATCACTTCTCAGCTGGGAGCAGGACTAGCTATGTACAATGTATCAGTCTGGAGTCCAGAATGTTTAGCTCACAGAGCATTGTCTAGACTGGATATAATTGTATCACTTCTCAGCTGAGAGCAGGACTAGCTATGTACAATGTATCAGTCTGGAGTCCAGGATGTTTAGCTCACAGAGCATTGTCTAGACTGGATACAATTGTATATACTTCTCAGCTGAGAGCAGGACTAGCTATATACAATGTATCAGTCTGGAGTCCAGGATGTTTAGCTCACAGAGCATTGTCTAGACTGGATACAATTGTATCACTTCTCAGCTGAGAGCAGGACTAGCTATGTACAATGTATCAGTCCCGAGTCCAGGATGTTTAGCTCACAGAGCATTGTCTAGACTGGATACAATTGTATATACTTCTCAGCTGAGAGCAGGACTAGCTATATACAATGTATCAGTCTGGAGTCCAGGATGTTTAGCTCACAGAGCATTGTCTAGACTGGATACAATTGTATCACTTCTCAGCTGAGAGCAGGACTAGCTATGTACAATGTATCAGTCCCGAGTCCAGGAGGTTTAGCTCACAGAGCATTGTCTAGACTGGATACAATTGTATCACTTCTCAGCTGAGAGCAGGACGAGCTATGTACAATGTATCAGTCCGGAGTCCAGGATGTTTAGCTCACAGAGCATTGTTTAGACTGGATACAATTGTATATACTTCTCAGCTGGGAGCAGGACTAGCTATATACAATGTATCAGTCTGGGGTCCAGGATGTTTAGCTCACAGAGCATTGTCTAGACTGGATACAATTGTATCACTTTTCAGCTGAGAGCAGGACTAGCTATGTACAATGTATCAGTCCCGAGTCCAGGATGTTTAGCTCACAGAGCATTGTCTAGACTGTATACAATTGTATAACTTCTCAGCTGAGAGCAGGACTAGCTATGTACAATGTATCAGTCTGGGGTGCAGGATGTTTAGCTCACAGAGCATTGTCTAGACTGGATACAATTGTATCACTTCTCAGCTGAGGGCAGGACTAGCTATGTACAATGTATCAGTCTGGAGTCCAGGATGTTTAGCTCACAGAGCATTGTCTAGACTGGATACAATTGTATCACTTCTCAGCTGAGAGCAGGACTAGCTATGTACAATGTATCAGTCTGGGGTGCAGGATGTTTAGCTCACAGAGCATTGTCTAGACTGGATACAATTGTATCACTTCTCAGCTGAGGGCAGGACTAGCTATGTACAATGTATCAGTCTGGAGTCCAGGATGTTTAGCTCACAGAGCATTTTCTAGACTGCATAAATTGTAGCAGAAACATGATAAAAAGTTTAGTAATTTTCTAACATACTTTGTGCTTGGATTTTTTTACCACTTTCAAGATCACTGTTTGCAGTCAGTGAACGATAACATTCACTTTTACTTTAAGACACTGAAAGCTTGTACTAAGATAATAATGCGATTGGATCCATTCTAGACCCTACTGTAAAACTCCTAAAGCAAATATCTCATTTCTGGTTGTTGTTATAATATATCAGCGCAGATTATTCTCCCAATTAGAGGAAAACTGATGCTAAAACTGATCCCATTTATTCATTGATTTATTTATTTGGATCGGACGGTTCTCAATATGGACACCTGATGATTGGACGCACCGGACCCATGTGAACCCAGCCCAACAATTTATCAGGACAATGGAAGATTTGCTCTATTGATGTGTT
The DNA here is from genome assembly GCF_029499605.1 of Hyla sarda. Lineage (NCBI taxonomy): Eukaryota > Metazoa > Chordata > Amphibia > Anura > Hylidae > Hyla > Hyla sarda. Next base: position 445,326,693 of record NC_079191.1, on the reverse strand, counting down.
TAGCTGACAGAATGTTCTCTAGACTGGATACAATTGTAACAAACCTTCTGCAGTGAGCAGTATTCGGAATGAAGAGGGATTTGCGCTGCTGATCAATCTGGTGAGTCTAGATACTGCTCAATGTGTTTAGCAGCCTGGACTAATACTCTGTAACAAACTACCCATTGGCATCTTTGCTGATTTTCTGTTGTTCACAGCAGTAGATTTGTTACTATGTGAAAATGTCCTAAACCACCTGGAGTACTGCTGTTCCCTCTGCACATTGTTTTACGCTCCAGACAATATGGCGGTTTCCTGACGCTGTGTTTTCATTACTCCGTGCGCAGACAGAACACAGGGGAGCAGAAGAAATGTCAAAATCCCCGTAATGAGGCAATTAATGTCAGAAAATCTCCGGCTAAATGAGGACGAGGACGCGATACCAAGGAGCCCCGCCCCCGCTGACTGCGAATTTATAGAAGACACGGAAACCAGAGCGCACATCTCCAGACAGTAATAAAGGCCCCGAGAGCTGCATGTGCTCCAGGGGCCCCAAAGAACTGCACACATGAGAAACTTCCGGACCTTCTTCTGGGCTTCTCTGGACTTAAAGGGGCACTCTGGGGCTCCAGCGTTGTGAACATTTTGTTCAGAACGCTCAGAGCCGGAGGGCGTGATCGTGACGTCACATCCACGCCCCTTTGTGATGTCACACCACGCTCCCTCCATTCATGTCTATGGGAAGGGGGGTGTCAGCCAACACTCCCCCTCCCATAGACATGAATGGATGGGGAGTGATGTGGCATCATGAGGGGGCGTGGCCATGGTAGCAGCCGACACTCCCCCTCCCATAGACATGAATGGATGGGGAGTGATGTGACATCATGAGGGGGCGTGGCCGTGATGTCAGCCAACACTCCCCCTCCCATAGACATAAATGGAGGGGGAGTGATGTGACATTATGAGGAGGCGTGGCCATGATAGCAGCCAACACTCCCCCTCCCATAGACATGAATGGATGGGGAGTGATGTGACATCATGAGGGGGCGTGGCCATGATGTCATCCGACACTCCCCTCCCATAGACATGAATGGAGGGGGAGTGATGTGACATCATGAGGGGGTGTGGCCATAATGTCATCCGACACTTTCCCTCCCATAGACATGAATGGAGGGGGAGTGATGTGACATCATGAGGGGGCGTGGCCGTGATGTCAGCTGACACTCCCCCTCCCATAGACATGAATGTAGGGGGAGTGATGTGACATCATGAGGGGGCGTGGCCGTTATGTCACGACCACTTACGCAGGAAACCGGCATTTGTTTAGAATGCTGGGTGTAGCAGGGGAACCCCCCACAATCAGACATTTTATCCCCTATCCTTTGGATAGGGGATAAAATGCCTAGCAGCAGAGTTACATAGTTACATAGTTAGTACGGTCGAAAAAAGACAGATGTCCATCAAGTTCAACCAGGGAATTAAGGGGTAGGGGTGTGGTGGATATTGGGGAAGGGATGTCGTTTTATATTTCTTCATAAGCATTAATGTTATTTTGTTCCAGGAATGTATCTAATCCTGTTTTAAAGCTGTTAATTGTTCCTGCTGTGACCAGTTCCTGAGGTAGACCGTTCCATAAATTCACAGTCCTCACGGTAAAGAAGGCGTGTCGCCCCTTTAGACTAAACCTTTTCTTCTCCAGACGGAGTGAGTGCCCCCTCGTCCTTTGGGGGGGTTTAACCTGGAACAGTTTTCCTCCATATTTTTTGTATGGGCCATTTATATACTTATATACGTTTATCATATCCCCCCTTATACGTCTCTTCTCAAGACTAAACAATTGTAACTCCTTTAATCGCTCCTCATAGCTAAGATGTTCCAGGCCCCATATTAGTTTAGTCGCGCGTCTCTGCACCCTTTCCAACTCTGCAGTGTCCCTTTTATGGACAGGTGCCCAAAACTGAACAGCATATTCCAGGTGAGGCCGTACCAATGATTTATAAAGGGGGGGTATTATACACTATAGACTGTACCAATGATTTATAAAGGGGGAAGTATTATACACTATAGACTGTACCAATGCTTTATAAAGGGGGAGTATTATACACTATAGACTGTACCAATGCTTTATAAAGGGGGAGTATTATACACTATAGACTGTACCAATGCTTTATAAAGGGGGAGTATTATACACTATAGACTGTACCAATGCTTTATAAAGGGGGAAGTATTATACACTATAGACTGTACCAATGCTTTATAAAGGGGGAGTATTATACACTATAGACTGTACCAATGCTTTATAAAGGGGGAAGTATTATACACTATAGACTGTACCAATGCTTTATAAAGGGGGAGTATTATACACTATAGACTGTACCAATGCTTTATAAAGGGGGAGTATTATACACTATAGACTGTACCAATGCTTTATAAAGGGGGAGTATTATACACTATAGACTGTACCAATGCTTTATAAAGGGGGAGTATTATACACTATAGACTGTACCAATGCTTTATAAAGGGGGAGTATTATACACTATAGACTGTACCAATGCTTTATAAAGGGGGAGTATTATACACTATAGACTGTACCAATGCTTTATAAAGGGGGAGTATTATGTCCCTGTCCCTTGAGTCCATGCCTCTTTTGATACATGACAATATCCTGTCGGCTTTGGAAGCAGCAGCCTGACATTGTGCTATTCTGTAGTCTGTGATCTACAAGTCACCCAGATCCTTCTCTACCAGTGACTCTGCCAGTTTAATCCCCCCTAAGACATACGACACTGCAGGTTATTAGTATACACAGCCCCCCTCTATATACACAGCCCCCCTCTATATACACAGCCCCCCCCCCTCTATATACACAGCCCCCTCTATATACACCGCCCCCCTCTATATACAGAGCCCCCCCTCTATATACACAGCCCCCCTCTATATACACAGCCCCCCCTATATACACAGCCCCCCTCTATATACACAGCCCCCCCTCTATATACACAGCCCCCCTCTATATACACAGCCCCCCCTCTATATACACAGCCCCCCCTCTATATACACAGCCCCCCTCTATATATACAGCCCCCCCTCTATATACACAGCCCCCCCTCTATATACACAGCCCCCCTAAGACATACGACGCTGCAGGTTATTAGTATACACAGCCCCCCTCTATATACACAGCCCCCCCTCTATATACACAGCCCCCCCTCTATATACACAGCCCCCCTCTATATACACAGCCCCCCCTCTATATACACAGCCCCCCTCTATATACACAGCCCCCCTCTATATACACAGCCCCCCCCCTCTATATACACAGCCCCCCTCTATATACACAGCCCCCCCTCTATATACACAGCCCCCCTCTATATATACAGCCCCCCCTCTATATACACAGCCCCCCCTCTATATACACAGCCCCCCTAAGACATACGACGCTGCAGGTTATTAGTATACACAGCCCCCCTCTATATACACAGCCCCCCCTCTATATACACAGCCCCCCCTCTATATACACAGCCCCCCTCTATATACACAGCCCCCCCTCTATATACACAGCCCCCCTCTATATACACAGCCCCCCCTCTATATACACAGCCCCCCCCCTCTATATACACAGCCCCCCTCTATATACACAGCCCCCCTCTATATACACAGCCCCCCCTCTATATACACAGCCCCCCTCTATATACACAGCCCCCCCTCTATATACACAGCCCCCCTCTATATACACAGCCCCCCTCTATATACACAGCCCCCCTCTATATACACAGCCCCCCCCTCTATATACACAGCCCCCCTCTATATACACAGCCCCCCCTCTATATACACAGCCCCCCTCTATATACACAGCCCCCCTCTATATACACAGCCCCCCTCTATACACACCTCCTCTATATACACAGCCCCCCTCTATATACACAGCCCCCCTCTATATACACAGCCCCCCTCTATATACACATCCCCCCTCTATATATACACAGCCCCCCTCTATATACACAGCCCCCCTCTATATACACAGCCCCCCTCTATATACACAGCCCCCCTCTATATATACAGCCCCCCCTCTATATACACAGCCCCCCCTCTATATACACAGCCCCCCCTCTATATACACATCCTCTATATACACAGCCCCCCTCTATATACGCCTCCTCTATATACACAGCCCCCCTCTATATACACATCCTCTATAGACTGTACCGTGCTACAAAGCTTGGTGTCATCTGCAAAGATAGAAACAGAGCTGTTATTACCATCCTCTATATATACACAGCCCCCCCTATATACACAGCCCCCCCCCCTATATACACAGCCCCCCCTATATATACACAGCCTCCTCTATATACACAGCCCCCCTCTATATACAGAGCTGTTAATACCATCCTCTATATCATTGATAAATAAATTAAACAACAGCGGGCCCAGTACAGAACCTTGGGGTCACCACTAATAACCGGGGACCAATCAGAGTACGAATCATTGACCCCCACTCTCTGGGTACGATCCATGACCCAGTGTTCAATCCAGTTACAAACTAAAGTTTCCAAACCCAAAGACCTTAACTTACCTGTCAGATGTCTGTGAGGGACAGTATCAAACGCTTTAGCAAAATCCAGAAACACTATATCCACAGCCATTCCTCTATATACAGAGCCCCCCTCTATATACACAGCCCCCCTCTATATCCACAGCCCCCCTCTATATACACAGCCCCCCTCTATATACACAGCCCCCCCTCTATATACACAGCCCCCCTCTATATACACAGCCACCCTCTATATACAGAGCTGTTATTACCATCCTCTATATCATTGATAAATAAATTAAACAGCAGCGGGCCCAGTACAGAACCTTGGGGTCACCACTAATAACCGGGGACCAATCAGAGTACGAATCATTGACCACCACTCTCTGGGTACGATCCATGATCAGTGTTCAATCCAGTTACAAACTAAAATTTCCAAACCCAAAGACCTTAACTTACCTGTCAGACGTCTATGAGGGACAGTATCAAATGCTTTAGGGAAATCCAGAGACACTATATCCATAGCCCCCCTCTATATACAGAGCCCCCCTCTATATACACAGCCCCCCTCTATATACACAGCCCCCCTCTATATCCACAGCCCCCCCTCTATATCCACAGCCATTCCTCTATATACACAGCCCCCCTCTATATACACAGCCCCCCCTCTATATACACAGCCATTCCTCTATATACACAGCCCCCCCTCTATATACACAGCCCCCCTCTATATCCACAGCCCCTCCTCTATATCCACAGCCATTCCTCTATATACACAGCCCCCCTCTATATACACAGCCCCCCTCTATATCCACAGCCCCCCCTCTATATCCACAGCCATTCCTCTATATAAACAGCCCCCCTCTATATACACAGCCCCCCTCTATATACACAGCCCCCCTCTATATCCACAGCCATTCCTCTATATACACAGCCCCCCTCTATATACACAGCCCCCCCCTATATACACAGCCCCCCCTCTATATCCACAGCCATTCCTCTGTCAAGGCTTCTACTCACCTCTTCATAAAAGCAGATTAGATTGGTGACACCTTCTATCCTTAGTAAACCCATGCTGGCTATCACTTATAATACAACTACCCCCTATGTATTCCTGTATGTAATCCCTTATAAGTCCTTCAAACAATTTACCCACAATGCACGTTAGACTTACCGGTCTATAGTTTCCTGGGGAAGACCTAGAGCCCTTTTTGAAGATTGGCACCACATTCGCCTTGCGCCAGTCCCTTGGCACAATACCAGACACCAGAGAATCTCTAAATATCATGAACAGGGGTACAGATATTACTGAACTTACCTCTCTAAGAACTCTTGGGTGTAGTCCATCCGGTCCTGGGGATTTGCTTACATTTATATCACTTAACTTACCTTGTACCATCTCTACATTAAGCCAGTTCAGTACATTACATGATGTGTTACCAGCACTGACCTGTACATGATGGGTTACCAGCACTGACCTGTACATGATGTGTTACCAGCACTGACCTGGCCAATGTCAGCTCCTTTTTCCATAGTGTATACAGAACTAAAGAACCCATTCAGTAGCTCCGCCTTCTCTTGATCGCCCGTGACAACCTCCCCATTATCATTATTAAGGGGTCCTACATGCTCTGTCCTTGTTTTTTTTGCATTTATATATCTAAAAAAATATTTAGGATTAGTTTTGCTTTCTTTGGCCACCTGTCTCTCATTTTGAATTTTTGCTGTTTTTATTACATTTTTACAGATTTTATTAAGCTCCTTGTACTGTTTAAATGTTATCGCTGACCCATCAGATTTGTATTTTTTGAAGGCTATTTTTTTGTTGTTTATTGCTCTTTTAACCTCATTTGTCAGCCATGTAGGATTTAGTTTTAATGGTTTATATTTGTTCCCCTTTGGTATATATTTAGCTGTATAGTTATTTAGAGTGGATATAAAGATGTCCCATTTACCTTCTGTATCAGTATTTGAGAACCCCTCCCCCCAGTCTATGTCCTGTAGTGCAGCCCTCAGCCCAGGGAAATTTGCCTTTTTAAAGTTATATGTTTTTGCCTTCCCCGTCTGTCTTTGTTTTCTACATTTTAAGTGAAAAGTAACTATATTGTGGTCGCTATTCCCAAGGTTTTCCCTCACAGTTACATTACCAACCAGCTCTGCGTTGTTGGAAATGATCAGATCCCACAAGGCATCACTTCTTGTTGGGTCCTCCACAAACTGGCCCATAAAATTATCCTGCAATAAATTTAGGAATTGTCGCCCCTTTGTAGTTTTAGCCAACCCCGGACCCCAATCTATATCTGGATAGTTATAATCTCCCATTATTACCACTGTACCTGCCCGGGCGGCCTCTCTATTTGTTTATACAGCCGACCTTCTATCTCTTCAGTGATATTAGGGGGTCTGTAGATTACACCAAATATTTTTTCAGTATTTCCCTCCTTTTGTAATTCTACCCACAGTGATTCCACCTCCTCAGAATCATCACACACTATGGCATCGTTCACACTGACTTTCATACCACTTCTTACATACAGACAGACTCCACCACCTTTTCTGTTCATTCTATCCTTGCGAAACAATGTAAACCCCTGCAGATTGACAGCCCAGTCATGCGAGGAGTCCAGCCATGTCTCAGTGACCCCAACTATATCACCAGCCATGTCTCAGTGACCCCAACTATATCACCAGCCATGTCTCAGTGACCCCAACTATATCACCAGCCATGTCTCAGTGACCCCAACTATATCAATATGTTCCTCCAGTATCAAGGCCTCAAGCTCCCCCATTTTATTTGCTAGGCTTCTGGCATTTGTGAACATACACTTTACATTTCCATCCTTTATGTTATTGGGGTTAATGTGATTCAAGGGTGTAAGTTTTATTTTCCTATGAAGCCTAATCCTATTAACTATTCTAACCCCTCCCTCCGCCCCACCCCCAGGTACATTTATAATTCCTTTAAGTCAGCTTGTGTAAAACTATGGGTTTAACTACAGCATCGCTGGTGGTCTAGCATTTAAGGGTTTCATGTATGTTTCCCTGGAGCTCTAGAGTAGAGAGGGGCTTAAAGGGGTACTCCGCTGCTCAGCATTTATGAACAAACAGTTCCAAGCGCTGAAGTCGGCGCCGGAAGCCCGTGACGCCATTGCTCCACCCCCTCATGATGTCACACCCCGCCCCCTCAATGCAAGTCTATGGGATAGGGTGTGACAGCTGTCACGCCCCTTCCCATAGACTTGCATTGAGGGGGCGGGGTGTGAAATCACGAGGGGGTGGAGCAATGACGTCACGAGTTCCCGACACCGGCTCCAGCGTTCGGAACAGTTTGTTCATAAACGATGAGCAGCGGAGTGCCCCTTTTAAAAAGCGAATACAAGAGCATTTTCGGCAATCCGCGGGTCCCCTCACTAGCGGTACGTTTTTTCTCTGTTCACAACGGTAACGTTTCAAAACTGAAGTTTTCTGCTATAGAAAAAAATCATCCCGAGCAGAAGAGGAGGCGACAACAAACGTCACCTACACAGTAGAGAGGCTATGTGGATTTAATCCTTTTGGTCTGAACAATAGAACGGACTTGATTCTTCATTGATTTTCTTTTGTAACCTTATATGTATTTACAGTATTTCTTTTCCTTTGTTTCTTTTGACATTGTTTGCACCTTTTTACTATGTTTGTTTTTATTGCACTCAGGACAATAAAGTTGGTTGTCTAACAATGGGCCGGTTCTGTGGAGGGGTGAATATCGGGCTCATTCAGTATAAAGGAGTGTGTCAAAGAGACAACACGTATGCCATGACTAAGGACCAATTGGTCTGAAACGCGTTGGCTTTCAGAGGTGCTCCTACTATGTACTAATGCACTTTTGTCCTAGTGCTCATTTTTCCTGCCTTTGTATGGACTTTTAACTATGACTTAAAGGGGTACTCCTGTGGAATTTTTTTTTTTTTCTTGTAATCAACTGGTGCCAGAAAGTTAAACAGATTTGTAAATTACTTCTATTAAAAAAATCTTAATCCTTCCAGTACTTATTAGCTGCTGAATACTACAGAGGAAATTATTTTCTTTTTGGAACACAGAGCTCTCTGCTGACATCATGACCACAGTGCTCTCTGCTGACATCTCTGTCCATTTTAAGAAAATCCCCATAGAAATCATATACTGCTCTGGACAGTTCCTAAAATGGACAGCAGAGAGCACTGTGGTCATGATGTCAGCAGAGAGCTCTGTGTTCCAAAAAGAAAATAATTTCCTCTGTAGTATTCAGCAGCTAATAAGTACTGGAAGGATTAAGATTTTTTAATAGAAGTAATTTACAAATTTTTTTAACTTTCTGGCACCAATTGATGTGAAAAAGAAAAAGTTTTCCACCGGAGTACCGCTTTAAAGGGGTATTCCAGGATTTAATTTTTTAATTTGACTATGCTACCAGGGCTGTAAAGTTAGTGAAGTTCATAATATAGTGTCTGTACCTGTGTGTGACGGTTTTCTCACAATACTTCTGTGATTTTCACTCCCGTATTTATTTTTAGCAGCATACAAAATGACTGTTGTCCCAGATTTTTCCCAGGTTGCAATGCGGCCGAGACCAAACATCACTAGTCAGCTGATGACAGGGAGCCTGTCTGCTTCAATGGGTGGAGTGATCGCTTGGTGGGAGTGAGATCAATCTGCAATTAATGCAACAGCTGGAGGCACCCTGATTGAAAACCACAGGTCTTTTGAATGGATGCAGCTCATTTATGTTTCAATGGGTGGGGTGGCTGATGTGTGGGAGGGAGGAAAATGGAATTGTGAGATTTGTAGTCAAAAAAGAAAAGTCAAACAGGAAATACTAGTTCACAAAAAGCCACAGTGTTATGGTAATCTCACAGCATAGCCATTTAGCCCCAAGACAAGCGCTGATCCTTCCTAAGCATGTCCATTACTGTCTGCCAGGTACTAAAATCACCTTATGGTGGAGAACCCCTTTAATTAAAGGAATGTTTTTACTCAGTGCTGGCTCCACCTTCTCCTATGGTATTCACTTTAAGCTGTGAGGCTGGCCGTGCACGTGCCGAAACAGGTGAGCTGAATCCTTCTCTTACCATTTAGAATTGTAAATTACTTCTATTAAAACAATTTAATCCTTCCAGTACTTATCAGCTGCTGTATGCTCCACAGGAAGCTCTTTTTGAACTTCCTTTCTGTCTGACCACAGTGCTCTCTGCTGACACTCTTTTTTATTATAAAAGTACAAAACTTTACAAAACATAAAACAAGTTCATTTCACTGTAACAAAATTAACAAAACTGAACATAAAAACAAACTATCCGTCTCAAAATAACAACTTAAACCTTCCTAACCGGCCAGCCCAGATAAACCAAAAATAAATGAATAAATAAATCATTACCTACTATAGTCCAACACACACACACACACACACACACACACATACCTAATGAACATAAATAAAGCTTTCCACGCTGGGATCAAAAACTAAAAATATCCAAACTAGGAAACATAACCACACTGCTCCTCCCCCCAATAACAAAACAAAAATATGGCTAGCTGCTGTAACAAAAATAATCCAACTTGGATAACAAAATATATATATATATATATATATATATATATATATATATATATATATATATACATACATATATACATATATATATATATATATATACATACACACACACATACATCTCTTTTTTATACACATATATATATATATATATACATATACATATATATACATACACATACACACACACACACATATACATATATATGCATACACATACATACATACATACATACACATATACACATACATACATATATACATACACACACACACATACACACATATATATATATATATATATATATATATATATATATATATATATACATATACATACATACATACACACACACACTTTTTTTTTTGTTTTGTTTTTTTAATGTTTTTTTTTAACCTCCGCTACCCCCACCACACACACACATACATATACCCACAAACAAAAACTAATCCACACTGGGACACAAACATAAACACAAACATAAATATAGTGTACTCTTAACACTATACTATAATAACTGAAAACTGGTCCGACTGCCTTTCTCTCCCAAATAATTATGACATTGTACAAAAAAAAAAAAATAAATAAATAAATAAATAAATAAATTAAAAAAAAACATACATAAAACTATACAGAATAAACATAACAAACAACTCAATAACACAGAAAAACAACAACCTATACTAAACTATCCCATCACCCACCACCCCCTCTGGACATGGGTCAGAGTCCATAGGTCACAGTTTTTGTCCACAACTGACCCATACCAGACCCCCAAAATAGTACCCACTGCAACAGTCCAGTCCTGGGTACAGACCACCACCACCACCCCCCGAAAACCCCCCACCCAACCTAAAATACACCCCTACCCACCTAATGTAAACAGAACAATATATATACAAAACAATATTTACATACTCTACAACAAGCAATATTAACAGTACAATACACCAAAACCACAAGGCTCAAGTTTGGTTGCCTGCAAGCCCTTTACAATCTTTTCCATAGAAAACAAAACAAAAGGCTAAGGTGACATGCATAGCCCCCCACCAGGAAGAAGGATGGAAATCCTGATAAAATTAAATTTAAATTCCTCTCCCTATCAACCTCTAACCCTATCACTATCCCTTCATGAAACTGACCCTATACTCACCCTAAGATATATACACTATCCCTGGCCAAAATAAGGTACTTCACCTTAAGGGCCTAGTACCTAGGGCACATCAAAAGAAAAACCTCTCCATAGGAGAGAAGCCCTACTGGTACCAAGACTGCCATACTCCAAAGACCTAATCTTCCCAAGGTCACCGGTGATATTCCTACAGACCTCCACCTCGGAGAGGATTTTCTGTTGGGTCGACACTAAACACCGTGCACTCCACGTGTAGTACCTAACCACTAAGCTAACTAAGAATAAAGTGCCCCGGTCTCGGCCACCCAGAGACCTGAATGCCCCATAAGCCCACTCCGGATAGGTAAGGCCGGCAAGTTGACTCCAGCCGATGGAAGCGCCCACCCGGTTGTAAACCCCTATATTAAAGGGACAATGAAGCAGGAAGTGGTCCATGCTTTCCAGCATGTCCCCGCACTCTTCTCGGGGACATCCCCGATCACCAGAGTTCCTACACTTCAGGTTGTCCCTTACATATAGCTTCCCCTGAAAGCAGCGCCAGGCCAAGTCCCAAAACTTCTGGGGGATCCTTTTCATGTTCAAAAGATACAACCCCACCCTCAGATCCCGACCTGGGCAGTCCCTGAGCGCCAGAGGCTTCTGGAAGTGGGTCAACAGAACCCGTTTGTCAAGGAACTGCCTTGACTGGGTCCTGATCTCCCACACTCCCAGACCCCACCGACGTATCGCCTTCAGAGTCGGGGTAGCGTAAGCCGGAAGATATCCATGGGGCGTACAGAGGTCCTTCACTTGCCCTCCTGTCTCCCATTCCTGGAAGAAAGGCCAAAACCATTCCCTGTAGGAGAGTACCCACGGAGGAGCCCTCTCTGACCAGAGGTTTGCGATGTTGGCTTTCAAGAAGGTGTTCGTAAAGAACACCACAGGGTTTACCATAGATAAACCCCCTAGTCTCCTCGTGCGGTACGTAACCTCCCTCTTGACTAGGTTCATCCTGTTCCCCCATAACAGTTGGAAAAACAGGCTGCAGACCCTAGTGTAGTAAGCTTCTGGTAAGATACATACGCTGCCCAGATAGATAAACAAGGGGAGCAGGTACGATTTGATAAGGTGTACCCTTTCCCTGAGGGTCATAGACCAACCCTTCCACTGATCCACCTTCTGAGTGGCATCCTGGAGCTTACCATCCCAGTTTTTGGTGGGATAATCATCCTGGCCGAATGTGATGCCTAAGACTTTTGCTGACTCTTGGGGCCCTGGAAGGGTGTCCGGGAGATCAAACATGGGATCTCCCCCTCCCAGCCAGAGACTCTCACACTTATCCCGGTTGATCTTAGACCCGGATGCCTCCGAGTAGCGTTCCACCTCCGACATCACCACATCGGCCTCCTCTCTCGAGGAGACGAAAATAGTGACATCATCAGCGTACGCCACCACTCTCTGGGTGACAGCCGGCTCCGCCAGACTCATCCCGACTCCCGCCAACGGCCCACAATCTACCCTCCGGACGAAGGGATCGATTGCGAACACGTATAAAAGCGGGCTCAAAGGACAACCCTGACGGACTCCGGACCCCACCTCAAAAGAGCGGCCAGACCACCCGTTCACAAGCGGGAAACTCTCTGCCCCTGCATCTTAAGCCAATTAACAAAAGTACTCGGTCAGCCATATCTCAGGAGGACGGACCAGAGGTACTCGTGGTTCACCCGATCAAATGCTTTGGCCTGATCCAAGGACAGCATGTACCCTTTCCAGAGACCTGCACTACTCCGCTCCACTGCCTCCCTGACACTAAGGACAGCACTTAAGGTGCTTCGGCCTGGAACAGAGCAGTGCTGAGCCCCCGAAAGGAGCTGGGGTGCAAACTTCACCAGCCGATTAAACAGTATCTTGGCCAGAAGCTTCCTGTCCGTATTGAGAAGAGCTATGGGCCTCCAATTCTCAATCCGGCTAGGATCTTTACCCTTTGACAGAAGAATCAGGGCTGACCTCCTCATTGACTTCGGCAGAGTGCCCGAGGAGAGACACTCATTGAATACCTCAGTCAAGAGGGGAGCTAAAGACTCCTTAAAGGTCCTGTACCACTCGGATGTTAAGCCATCCGGGCCTGGCGACTTCTTGGGGGCGAGCCCCTCGATCGCCAGTCTCACTTCCTCTTCCCTGATTTCTTCTGCCAAAACATCAAGAGAGGGGTCTACCCCTGGCTCAGGAATGGTTTCAGTCAGGAAAACCGACATCCTGTCTCGATCTAGATCCTTCCTCCCCAAGAGGTGTGAGTAGAAGGATCTGACGACCTCCGGGATCCCTGATCTGGACCGATTCAGAGATCCTGTACTATCAATCAGTCCTGAAATGACTTTACTACTCACTGACATCTTGCAGTTCCTGTAAGGGTCGGGCGAGCGGTACTTCCCGAAATCCCTCTCAAAAACCAAAGATGCGTGCCTATCGTACTGACACCTCATCAGCAAGGATTTCACTCTGGAGATATCCTCTCGGCTACCTCCAGTCGAAACAAGAAGCTCGAGTTTCCTCCTCAGACCCCGATACAGGCGGTACCTGTTCAGGGACCTGAGGCTCGAGAGCTGGCGGAAGAACCCCGCAACCCGCTTCTTGAATATCTCCCACCACTCTGACTTACTACTACATAGGTCCAGTAAAGGTACCTGACTCTGAAGAAAATCCTCAAAGGACTGTCTTACCTCCACTTCCTCCAGGAGGGACGAATTCAGCTTCCAATAACCTTTTCCCATCCGGGGAGTCTCTGAAACATTCAGGGAAAACAAAATCATACAGTGATCGGAGAATTCCACCTCAACCACGGACACTGCGGAAGAGACGGATTCCTCCTTCAAATAAAACCTATCTATCCTAGACCTGCGACTACCTTGATGATAGGTGAAACCCGCGTGGCCCGAGGGGCTCCGGATGTGGGCATCCTCTAAGCGAGCTTCTCTAGTTATGCTAATCAGTGCCACACTATCACAAGTCAGCGGACCATTGGAGCCTCTCCGATCTTGGGACCTCGTGACATTATTGAAGTCCCCTCCAAAGATCACTTGCCGACTCGTAAAAAGAAAGGGCTTAATCCTCATAAAGAGATCTTTACGGCCCCGCTTAGTTTGCGGGGCATAGATGTTAATGAGCCGAAGCTCTTGTCCCTTCATGAAGACATCTAAGATCAGGCACCTCCCCATTTCTAATTCAATAACCCGTCGGCATTCAACAGGAGCGGCAAAAAGGACCGCCACCCCACTATACGGCTCAGCTGCAAGAGACCAGTGGGAGGGACCACGCCTCCACTCTCTTCTGGCTCTTACCAGAGAGGCTAGAACTGGCAACCTGGTCTCCTGTAAAAAGAAAATGTCAGCTTCAACGCGGCCGAGAAAATCAAAGGCTGCGAATCTAGCCGTATCTGACTTTATGCTGGCACAGTTAATAGATGCCAGCGTCAATGGGGTGAGTGCCGCCATACAGGGTGATTAAATTAGACGGCCACACCCTTTACTTTTTCTTTCCCTTCTTTTTAGCCCCCTCATCCCCCGAAGAAGATGAGAGGGCAGGACCACTCTTAGTTCTTTTTTTTGATTCAGTTTGGTCCATTTGATCCCCATCTACGTCCGGCCCTGGTCTAGCCCTGCCCTCCAAGGAAGGAGCCTCAATAGGACAGGGCCCAGTTCCCCCTGGAGGCTCCTTCTTCCTAGGCACCTGGCCCTCACCTTCCCCCTTCAAGGAGGGGGAGGAGATGGTATCGAGGACGAGGTACCGGTTTGACAGGTCAATCAGAGGGGGGGCAATCAGGCTTCCGTTTTGGACCTGGCCCGTAGTACAGGGAACAGAGGGCTCTGACCTCTTCTTTCTCCCTTTTCTTTTGCCCTTGTCTTTTTTTTTAGGCCTCTCTCCACTCTCCTCATCCACACTTTCATAGTGGGAGGAATCGGAAGTGTCGGCCATATTGCCCTCCTCTTTGCGCAGCCTCCTGACCTCCTCATCCAGCACGTCCTCCTCCTGGGCTTCAGCGGTTACAGGGCCAGCTTCAGGAGCAGGGGCCGGAGCTACCCCCGCCACCTGGGCACTCTCCAGCTCCCTACTCCTCCTCCGATTTTCCTCCCGCCTTAGTTTGGCGGGGCCCTTTTTCCTCCTCACTAGCCCTGTTGCGCCCCCATCCCTGCCCGTGCCCTCCCCAGCCGAGGCAACTTCACAGCTCTCCTCAGCCGGAGCGGCCGCTGCACGGGCGAAGGCGCTAGGACAACGGCTGAAAGGGTGCCCGAGGACACCACACAGGTGGCACCGGATCTGCCTACAGGATGCGGCCAGATGACCCACCCCACCACACAAAGCGCAGACCTGCACAGTACAGGCTGCGCTAAAGTGGGTGGGGCTGCCACACCTGTGACAGACCTTAGGCTGCCCCTGGTAGAAGACCTGGATCCTATCACGTCCAAGGAAGGCGGCTGACGGAATGTGGGCAACTGTACTCCATGAACGCTTGAGTTTGACGGAAAACGTCCAGGCCCCGGACCAGATCCCATGCACATCAAAGTTTTTCTTGGGCATGTCCGTCACATCCCCATACCGTCCGAGCCAGGTCATGATGTCATAACAAGAAAGCGACTCGTTACGGGTCAAAACGGTCACTTTCTTGACAGAGTTCTGACGGGAAATCGCCTTTACGGTGAAATCCCGCCAGCCGGGCTCGTTCTTCGCCACTTCGTAGTTCGACCAGAAGAGTTCAAGACCCTCCGGCCGAACGAAACTGACGTCAAACTCAGACGATCCGTAGGGGTGAATCAGGGCAAAGATGTCGCTCGCCCTGAATTCCATCTGAAGGAGGAGCTCAACCACTTTTGCGCGAGGTGGGCACGCATCCGCGCCCCTCCAAATCAGACGCACCACATTCCTACGGTTGTTGTCCTGTCCGGATGTCGGGAGGGACCAGACCACCTCCCCATTCCTCTCTCGAAAAGCCCCCAAACCGTGCCTCTCTATCCAGAAAGACAGGTCGACCTCACCCCTTCCCTCTACCTGGATCGACCTGTCACCCCTGCGTAGAGCCTCCAGGAGGCGCTGTTGCAAGAGGCCTCCAGAGCCGGACCCAGAACCACTAATAACACCATTCACACCACTCCTCTCATCATCTTTCTTCCCATTCATACCACTACTACTCCCACCATCATTCACTCCACTGACTCTCCCACATACACTCCTCTCATCCACAACACTTCCACACTCAGCATTCTCACATCCAGCACTCTTATCCTGACTAACATTTTCTGGGCTGGCTGGGACTTGTAGTGTTGCAGGTTTTATTACACTCTTTTTTTCTGGCTTAGCTGCCGGGGTCGATGCTGATAGTTCCTGCTCCATAGCTGAAGTCACTTCCGGAGTCTGGGGCTGCCCCTCCGGGCGCACCCCAGCTCCTCCCACAGTGCCAGCACCTACTTTTCCCAACCACACGGGTTCTGTGGATGATGCCGGCGCCCGGACACTCCCCCCCCTCACAGAGGAGTGCCCCGCAGCGCCCACAGAATACACAGTACTCAGAGGACCGCCCCCCGAGCACACAGACCTACCACTCTCCTCCACCGGCACCCGGACACTCCCCCCCCCCCCTCACAGGGGAGTGCCCCGCAGTGCCGGTAATGCCCATAGCACTCGGGGAACCGCCCCCCGAGCACACGGCAGCATAGCTTGCCTCGCCACTGCCCACCATCAGCCCATCCTGCCCCTCCCTACCGGCAAGATGGGTGGGCTTCACATCTATTGCACCCTCTGCCTTTTCTGACGCCATGCTGTACCCCCCATGCTGGCTCCGTTCCACCACAGAAACGGGGTCTGGCAGTCTGGGGGGCCCAGCAGCCTGAACCAGCTTTGCAGCTGGCCCAGACTGCTGGAAGGGAACAAACACATATTGTACTGTTTCCTGAATCTTTTGTTTCTTAGCTTTTCGCTTCACCACCACATCCTCACACTGATCTTCTCCAAAGGTAAAATTCTGGAGGTGGGCTGGGGACTCCTGCATTATGATCGCCCTCAACAATCCCCCAGCCTCACTTTCCACATCCTCCTCACTATCGCTTGCTGGTAGTGCCACCTGTGCTGGCTCAATGTAGCTGTCCTGTGTTTTGGTGTCATAGGGAGTAGCCACAGGAACAGCATCCATCTCCACAACTTGTGCACTTTCTTCCACCTTCTCCTCCTCCTTTACAGCTTCACCACCATCCTCGCTATCTTCACCGCCACTACTCTCCCCAACATCCACCTCCACCTTACCTGGGGATTTCGTGGCGGCAAACCGGCTGTCGTTCTCAAGCTTTTCCTTAAAGAGACCGCTCCCCTCCAAGATCTCTGCTCTCCTCTCCTCCAGCTGCACAATCTCAGCTTTCAGTGCTGCGATCTTTTTCCTTAACTCTGGCCTGTTCTTTTTTGGTGCAGTGTTCACCAGATTCTGAGCGCCTCGCAGATCTTCTCTGGCCAACTTCAGATCCTTGCCGCACCGATCATACTCAGCAAACCTCGCGGCCAGGCGGGAGCAGTAGTTGGCACTGGACTCCTTGGGCCCTCGCTCTACCCACAACTCCACACTTCTCCTCCTCGCCTTTTGTCCACCAGATCTCTGGCTGGTACCTGTTGCCGGGGGAGCAGAGCCTGCATTGCTGCAGACTCTGCCAGATCTTCTACCCCGGGCCGGAATGGCTGTTGCTGTTTGCTCTCCACCCCCCGCCAGCCTTGAAGAACGGGAGGTGGAGGCCAGGGACGCCATGCAGGGAGGCTCTCCCGAGGAGGCTGCCACACTCCTGGGGAGGCTGATGAAACACCTGCTCTGGTCTGCTGGAAGTCTCTGGAGCACACAAAGAGACACACCCGAATGAGCTGCACACCAAACTGCTCAGGACTACAGGAAGTGCTCTCTGCTGACACCTCTGTCCATGTCAGGAACTGTCCAGAGTAGAAGCAAATCTCCACAGCAAACCTCTTCTGCTCTGGACAGTTCCTGACATGGACAGAGGTGTCAGCAGAGAGCACTGTGGTCAGACAGAAAGGAAGTTCAAAAAGAAACGAACTTCCTCTGTAGTATACAGCAGCTGAAAAGTACTGGAAGGATTAAGATTTTTTAATAGAAGTGATTTACAAATCTGTTTAACTTTCTGGCACCAGTTGATTAAAAAAAAAATTTCAGTGGAGTACCCCTTTAACATCTATGGTTATCTATGGAAGTGAAAAAGATTGTCAGTAACCCTGGTGTTCAGGGGCAGTAAAAAGGTAAATGACTGTATAGCTAGTGATCCAGGCAGTGAAAGGGTAAATTACTATAACTCTTGTGGTTTGGGGCAGTAAAGAGGTAAATGGCTGGTGATCTGGTACAGTAAAAAAAAAAAAAAAAGTTGTATCCCTGGTAGTCTGGAGGAGGGCAGTGAAGAGGTAAGTGGCTGGTGATCTGGTACAGTAAAAAAAAAAAAAAAGGTTGTATCCCTTGTTGTCTGGGGGGCAGTGAAGAGGTAAATGGCTGTATCTATGGTGGTCTGAGGGTAGTGAAGAAGTAAATGGTTGTATCCCTGGTGGTCTGGGCAGTATAGTGGTAAATGACTGTATCCCTCATTATCTGGGGAAGTAGAAAGGTTAATGGCTGTATCCTTAATAATCTGGTGTTATGAATAAGGGAATAGTTGTATTCCTGGTGGTCTGGGGCAGTGAAGAGGTAAATGGCTGTATCCATGGTGGTCTGGGGTAGTGAAGAAGTAAATGGTTATATACCCGGTGGTCTGGGTAGTAAAAAGGTAATGGCTGTATCCTGGTGGTCTGGGGCAGTGGAAAAGGAAATCTATGTATCCCTGGTGGTCTGGAGAAGGGAAAAGGTTCATTACTGCATGTCTGGGGCATTAAAAAAGTACATGGTTGTATCCCTGGTGGTCTGGGAAGGTGGAGAGGTAAATGGCTCATCCCTAGTGGTCTGGGGTAGTAAAGAGGTAAATGGCTGTATCCCTGGTGGCCCGGGGGGTGGTTGATTTCTGCAACAAAGTCTCCGCCACAGATCTGAACAGGGCTTCAGATGTATAAACTTGACCTTAATTTTTCCCGAGGAAGTTGAAGGATGAAGGCACGACTGCACCGCGCGGCGCTGAAATCGTATCTGCGAGCCGAGACGTCGCGACACATCCAACAGGAAATCAGTCAGCGGCAAAATTCTGAAAATCTCTGCGCTTTTCTTTTTTTCTGTGTTTTGGTTCTTAGGCTGTAATTAAAATGAGGAATTCTGAACAGCTTGGAGGATTAATAGGAAGAACAGCAGAGCGGGCGGCGCAGTGTGTCGGCGCGGCCGCAGCCAGGAGCAGATGGCAATTAATATTATTTACATTTTTTTCCATCATTTCGTTTCTTCTACCCAAACATAACGGAACATTTCTTTCCGCTTGGTGGATTCCCATGTAACATGCTAGAGGCTGCGCGCCGGGGTCATTAATGCACCGAGCTGCCAGCCGCCCGCCCGCGCCGCACGCTACACTTCTTGCTGGGAGACAGGAGACTTCCCTCCCTTTATCTGGGGAGATTCTAATTTATTCACAAATATGTTTTGTATTAAAGGGGGCTTTAGATTTAGGGAAACAGGATGATTGTCTAATGCAGGGTTTCTAAACCAGTGCACCTCCAGCTGTTGCAAAACTACAACTCCCAGCAAGCCCGGACAGCCAACGGCTGTCCGGGCTTGCTAGGATTTGTAGTTTTGCAAAAGCTGGAGGTGCACTGGTCTACAAAAAAAAACTGTTCTGTACTATCTTTGCCCTGCCCCCACTTCCTGGTCAGTTTGTTACTAGAGATGGAATTCCCCTAACAGGCAGTGAACAGCATTTTGCATGGAACTAATCTGTTGTCTACTTTAGTTGTTCAGGCATGCCGGGAGTTGTAGTTTTGCAACAGCTGGAGGTACGCTGGTTGGAAAACACTGTTTTGTACTACCTTTACCCCACCCCTACTTCCTGGTCGGTTTGCTACTAAAGATGGAATTCCCCTACAACAGGCAGTGAACATTAGATTGCAAGGAAGTGATCTGTTGTCCAATTAGCATGCTAGATTTAGGGAAACAGGATGGTTGTCTAATGCAGGGTTTCCAAACCAGTGCACCTCCAGCTGTTGCAAAACTACAACTCCCAACAAGCCCGGACAGCCAACGGCTGTCCAGGCTTGCTAGGAGTTGTATTTTGCAACAGCTGGAGGTGCACTGGTCTACAAAAAAAACTGTTCTGTACTATCTTTGCCCTGCCACCACTTCCTGGTCTATTTGTTACTAGAGATGGAATTCCCCTAACAGGCAGTGAACAGCATTTTGCATGGAACTAATCTGTTGTCTACTTTAGTTGTTCAGGCATGCCGGGAGTTGTAGTTTTGGAACAGCTGTAGGTGCACTGGTTGGAAAACACTGTTCTGTACTACCTTTACCCCACCCTCACTTCCTAGTCGGTTTGTTACTAGAGATAGAATTCCCCTAACAACAGGCAGTGAACAGCAGATTGCAAGGAAGTGAAACGTCATCTACATTAGTTGTCCGGGCTTGCTAGGAGTTGTAGTTTTGCAACAGCTGGAGGAACTCTGGTTAGAAACAAACTGCTCTAATGGGTCCTGGAGCCTTCTCATAGATCTATTTATCTTTTTTTTTTTAAGTTCTCTGCTTGCTGTCAGTGAATATGGAAAACGAACTCTGAAATAAAGCTGAGGGTTTGAAACATTGTATCCATTCTGGCCAACAGCACAAATCTCCCCCCTGCCTTGTTTCTTATGTCCATGATCTGATGAAGTGGGGTATAACCCCTTGAAATGCGTTGTGAAACCATATTTTCCTTATAGCATGCAATCCTGTTTTAATAATCAAGACTTCCCTCTGTGCTTATGATCCTGATTGGCTCTGAAGAGGATACTCAGCTTTCCTAGGCACTTGGATGAACGCTGCTCTGACCTCCCTCCACGAAATACTGTCCTGTTTGTTACAATGTATCTGTCTGGAGTCCAGGCTGCGCAGCTCATAGAGGATTATCCTAGATTGGATACAATTGTATCAAACCCTCAGCTCTGAAAAGGGTTGGGTCTGGACAAGGTTTCCAGCCTTTACTACAGTTGTGTTGAGATTTATACTGTTTAGGTGCCTACAGGGGGAGCAACCCAGCCCCACTGCTGCCCGACCAAGCCCCTGGTTCTGGGCCGCACCACCCCACAGACAAAGCATCACAGAAACAATGACCGCCACAGAGCACCACACCAGTGTGAACACCGACCATGTGCTCCCTGGCTGAGGGCTGGGAGAATTTTAGGAGGAAACCCTTATACCAGTGGTCTCCAAACTGCGGCCCTCCAGATGTTGCAAAACTACAACTCCCAGCATGCCCGGACAGCCGTTGGCTGTCCGGGCATGCTGGGAGCTGTAGTTTTGCAACATCTGGAGGGCCGCAGTTTGGAGACCACTGCCTTATACAGTCTCCTGCTAATTAAAAACGCCTGGGCCAAATGGGTGGAGCGGAGTGCTGGCCATGGAATAAAGAACACTAACGGCCTTTTAGTTTAAAGGGCTACTCCGCCCCTAGACATCTTATCCCCTATCCAAAGGACAGGGGATAAGGTGTCAGATCGCCCTGGGATCCCCGCTGCGGCACCCCGCTATCATTACTGCACAGCGCGAGTTCGCTCTGTGCGTAATGACGGGCGATACAGGGGACGGAGCAGCGTGACATCATGGCTCCGCCCCTCGTGACATCACGGCCCGTCCCCTTAATGCAAGTCTATGGCAGGGGGCGTGACTACTGCCACGCCCCCTCCCATAGACTTGTATTGAAAGGGGCGGACCGTGACGTCACGAGGGGCGGAGCCGTGATGTAACGATGCTCCGACCCCTGTATCGCCCGTCATTACGTGCAGAGCGAACTCGCGCTGTGCAGTAATGATAGCGGGGTGCTGCAGCGGGGATCCCAGGGCTCCCCAGCAGCGGCACCGCGGCGACCTGACATCTTATCCCCTATCCTTTGGATAGGGGATAAGATGTCTAGGGGCGGAGTACCCCTTTAAAGGGGTACTCCGCTGCTTAGCGTTCGGAACAAACTGTTCCAAACGCTGGAGTCGGAAGCTCGTGACATCATAGCCCTGCCCCCTCATGCCATCACGCCCTGCCCCCTCAATGCAAGTCTATGGGAGGGGGCGTGACGGCTGTCACGCCCCCTCCCATAGACTTGCATTGAGGGGGCGGGGTGTGACATCATGAGGGGGCAGGGCTATGACATCACAAACTCCCGTCGCCGGCTCCAGTGTTCGGAACAGTTTGTTCCAAACG
This sequence comes from Hyla sarda, assembly GCF_029499605.1. Classification (NCBI taxonomy): domain Eukaryota; kingdom Metazoa; phylum Chordata; class Amphibia; order Anura; family Hylidae; genus Hyla; species Hyla sarda. The sequence goes on along the minus strand of NC_079191.1, from coordinate 445,304,173 downwards.
CTGAGCAGCGGAGTACCCCTTTAATAAACGCATGTTGTGGATGTGCGACCATGTCTGTTTTCTCTATTTGAGAACCAGATGCAATTGTGACAAACATTTCACAGTCAGCGCTATTAAGTCGATAGGAGCTTCGGCTTCTCAATGTGAGCAAGAACGTTTCCATTCACTGACTTATGAATTTAAACACAACAAACTTTTAGAGGGGAAGGACATGAAGAATACAAAAAGGGCCACTTTAGTTATTACATCCAGGACAATGTTCCCCCAACATGTTTCACCATAACAGCTTCCTCAGGGTACATAACTTATTGGGGTAGGAGAAAGCTTTGTGCTGCTAATGCTTGTGGCTAACAGAGGATTGTTCAGAGGGGATATAATTGTATTAAACCCTAATTTGGTCAAAGGATCATTGCATGATGGGGTTTGTAGTGATGTGCGGTCCCTGGAGAGAGTATCGCACATGAGAGACCTAGATACACTGGTTAAGGGCTTTCCTGGCCTGTCATTGAGGTGGGTTCATGTCTGCTGATCTGGAGGCTTCAGACACTTTAGGGTTAATGGTTTTATCATCAGCCTAGTATGGCGAGCTGTGAAGAGCGGTGTAAATATACGGGAATGAGCGAAATCTCCCCCCGAAGATGGAGGAGACAGGGATGGAGAGCGCAGAGTCGGGGAATGAGGGGAGGTGGGATCTCACCCATCACATCACCCGCTGTCCTGGGGATGTACAGACACCTCAGCCCACCAGGGAGTCGGCAGATCACTTCTCTGGAGAAAACAAGATGCCGGAGGCATATAGGAACCCTCTGTGTAAGTGCGGTTAAGGCTGGACGTCCAGAATAATATACTGAGGGAATTCTAAAATTCTTTTAAAAAAAACAGATACTAACAGAGAGACCCCCAAATATACCAGATATATGACCCCCAAATATACCAGATATATGACCCCCAAATATACCAGATATATGACCCCCAAATATACCAGATATATGACCCCCAAATATACCAGATATATGACCCCCAAATATACCAGATATATGACCCCCAAATATACCAGATATATGACCCCCAAATATACCAGATATATGACCCCCAAATATACCAGATATATGACCCCCAAATATACCAGATATATGACCCCCAAATATACAAGACCCTGAATATACCAGATATATGACCCCCAAATATACTAGATATATGACCCCCAAATATACTACATATGTGACCCCCAAATATACCAGATATATGACCCCCAAATATACCAGATATATGACCCCCAAATATACAAGACCCTGAATATACCAGATATATGACCCCAAACATACCAGATATATGACCCCCAAATATACCAGATATATGACCCCCAACTATACAAGACCCTGAATATACCAGATATATGACCCCCAAATATACCAGATATATGACCCCCAAATATACAAGACCCTGAATATACCAGATATATGACCCCCAAATATACCAGATATATGACCCCCAAATATACCAGATATATGTCCCCCAAATATACTAGATATATGACCGCCCAAATATACCAGATATATGACCCCCAAATATACCAGATATATGACCCCCAAATATACCAGATATATGACCCCCAAATATACAAGACCCTGAATATACCAGATATATGACCCCCAAATATACCAGATATATGACCCCCAAATATACAAGACCCTGAATATACCAGATATATGACCCCCAAATATACAAGAACCTGAATATACCAGATATATGACCCCCAAATATACCAGATATATGACCCCCAAATATACCAGATATATGACCCCCAAATATACCAGATATATGATCCCCAAATATACCAGATATATGACCCCCAAATATACAAGACCCTGAATATACCAGATATATGACCCCCAAATATACTAGATATATGACCCCCAAATATACTAGATATATGACCCCCAAATATACCAGATATATGACCCCCAAATATACCAGATATATGACCCCCAAATATACAAGACCCTGAATATACCAGATATATGACCCCCAAATATACCAGATATATGACCCCCAAATATACCAGATATATGACCCCCAAATATACAAGACCCTGAATATACCAGATATATGACCCCCAAATATACCAGATATATGACCCCCAAATATACCAGATATATGACCCCCAAATATACCAGATATATGACCCCCAAATATACCAGATATATGACCCCCAAATATACCAGATATATGACCCCCAAATATACTAGATATGACCCCCCAAATATACCAGATATATGACCCCCAAATATACCAGAAATATGACCCCCAAATATACTAGATATATGACCCCCCAAATATACCAGATATATGACCCCCAAATATACCAGATATATGACCCCCAAATATACCAGATATATGACCCCCAAATATACTAGATATATGACCCCCCAAATATACCAGATATATGACCCCCAAATATACAAGACCCTGAATATACCAGATATATGACCCCCTAATATACCAGATATATGACCCCCAAATATACCAGATGTATGACCCCCAAATATACCAGATATATGACCCCCAAATATACCAGACCTGAATATATACTAGAGATCTGACCCCCACATTTTTTACCAGCATGCCCCTACAGCCAAAGGCTTCAACCAGGTTGTCTCCGGCTGTTGCAAAACTACAACGCCCAGGATGCTCGGACAGCTGTTGTCAGTTTCCGTATACTCTGCATGTATACAGTACGTCAGGGAGTCCCCCTACATATCCTCTGCCAGACACTGCAAATAGTCAGTGCGAGAAGATCCTGACAGTGACGGCTCCTGGAAGCGTCTGCTCATCATATCCCTATCAGCAGAACGAGCTTATTAATCCATTATTACGGCTAATTACCCGGCGGCCGACGCTAATGACCGCGCGATCAATCAGGACGAGACGCTAATGGGTTATTAACAAGAGAGTCCGCGCCATATCATGTCCCCACAGGGGTCTACAGAGCCGGTCACAGCCTGATCATACACTGGGCAGACTGAGAACTGCTCATCCTGAGCCTCCTGGTTCATCAACAGAAGTGACTAGGACTATGAAGCTGCATGTAACATCAATGAAATCCCACAACTCCTATTAATGTGTATGAGAAACCGATCCTGAATATTAATTTTGTTACATTATAATAAGATAATATTGATGATCTTATAAAGGGGCAGGAAGAAGTAAGTGACCCCTTGGGATTCCCTGAATTTCTGCATTAACAAATCGTGATTTGGTTCTCTAAGTCACAATAATAAACAACCACAATGAAACTAATCTACGAACACACAGAACAATGTATTGTTCATGTCCTTTATGAAGAACACAGAGTAAACATCCACAGTGCAGGGAATAAAGTGAAACCTTTAGGGTAAAATGTCCCGTGGAATTCCGCGGTGTGAATTTAACATTAGTGTGAATGGGTCTCCGCAAGACTCGTTCACACTGCGGAATTTCAGCGGCGGACAATGCCGCTGCTGAAATTGTTCTGCGCAAAGAAAGAGCATGTTCATTCTTTGCGCGGAAGTCCGCGAGTACTGCATAGCCGTCAATGTGACGGCGCAGTGCCGCGCGGTCCTACTGCTGCCGTCGGCTGCCTGGCTGAATCTCCACTCGCGGAATTCTGGGAGCGGAGATTCAGTTCACACTCTGTAGTGTGCACATACCCTTAGATTTCCCTTAATTTCGGCAGTGATCACTAATACAATGTCATCTGATTGCTTATTAATTCCCAATTATAGACAAACAAATGTAACTGAACTAATAATGCAGACAAATGTATTGTTCATGTCTTTTATTGAGTACATGGAGTAAACATCCACCGAGCAGGGAGAAAAAGTAACTGAAACCTTTTGGATTCCCTCAGTTTCTGCATTGGGTACTAATAAAATGTCACCTGCTTGTTCTCTAAGTCATCATTGTAGATAAACTCAATGCAATTAAACTAATAACACACAGACTGTCAAAGCGTTCATGTCTTCTAGCGAGCGCATGGAGTAAACGTCCACAGGACAGGGAGAAAAATTAAGTGAATTTCTGTGTTAATGATTTCTTAAAGAGTTTTTTAAGCAGAAGGTTAATGCAGTACATTTTTTGGCATACATCAGTGTAAAAAAAAGAAAGTTGCAACAGCACTCTTGGTCAAAAAATGGAGGCTCTTAGCGCACTTTTTGGTCAAAATGTGTCCCCCCATCCACCACGTGGAGGTGGCCTCATATCGGATGGGACCCTAACATGATAAATCACCTCTGCTGTGCATATAGCCTCTGACTGTGTGACATGTTGGATCAGCCATTGACTAAACCACCTCCAGTCTGGGAGGGGTGGGGTGCACAGCTAAAGAGGGTGCCACACCCCCCAACTTACAAAGTAAAAACAAAAGGAAAAATGGGAGGGTCTTAGAGGGAGGGGAGTGGTGGGGGAGGGGCCCAGCAGAGTTACACTGATGTATAAACAAAAGGAAAAATAGCCAGCACAACAACCTAATAAACAGGTGCCCGCTGCTGTGGCAAATACAAAATGTACAAACCGCGTGGTGGATGGGAGGGACACATTTTGATCAAAAAGTGCGCTAAGAGCCTCCATTTTTTGACCAAGAGTGCTGTTGCAACCTTCTTTTTTGCACATTTTGTATTTGCCACAGTAGCGGGCACCTGTGTATTAGGTTGTTGTGCTGGCTATTTTTCCTTTTGTTTATACATCAGTGTAACTCTGCTGGGCGTAGAGGCCACTCCCCTCCCTCTAAGACCCTCCCATTTTTCATATCAAATATGCTATGAGTGGTGCAAAACTGAAAAAAGTTGCACATGAGGAAAACTGCTGTAAAAACTTCACAAATTTCCCACATATGTCTACCTGCAGCCACCACTAGGGGGAGATTATTGTATACTTATTTGTTTTGTACTTCAATGTATGAACAGTATGCAGTGAGCTCCCCCTAGTGGTGGTTGCTTGAAGGCTCAATGTTATTATGTAACTCTATGTCTATGCAGGGGATTTAGAGTTCTGACCCCTGTAAAGGTATGTATATATATATATATATATATATATATATATATATATATATATATATACAAACCATCCATTATAACCTTCAAAGCAATGAATGAGGGGTCAGCAATAAAGTGGGGAAATAGGGCAGAGGGCCCACGGGGAGGGGGCGTCCTCCTTATACAGCGCTCCCCTATGGCCGCCAGATGCACCGATTCTCTATAGAGCTGATTATTAAAATATTAAGTTGTTATTATTAATTGTCATTACGATCCAATGGGACATCTGGAAGAACCTTAACTCTCTTCCTGCCAAACCAAAAGGAAGATACAAACAGAAGAGATGAAGGTTTAGTTTTTACCATTTGCTGGATAGATCGTTTCTTCTCCCTTAAAGGGGAATGTATAGATTTACACTGAAACCTAATGTTTTTGTAATCTATTTATTTTTCTTTACTTATAATTTTTTTTTTTTATATTCGGGGTGTCCGTCATGTCAGAACTGCTAAAAAGCGATTTCAGAGGTTTGTTCTATAGAAGGAATGAATATTAAAGGGGTACTCCACTGGCCAGCGTTTGGTGTTAAATGTTCCGGACGCTGTTTTCACGCTGCGGTGGATGGCCACGCACCTCATGAAGTCACAGCCACGCCCCCTCAATGCAAGTCTATGGGAGGGGGCATCACGCCCCCTCCCATAGACTTGCATTGAGGGGGCGTGGACTTAAATGCAAGTGACTGACTTATCCCTATCACCAAATGTCTTGTATAGGAGAGTGTAGTTAGCATGCTCTGTGACACGTGCTGAGGTCAGTATGCAGAAAGGTAAGTGACTGACTTATCCCTATCACCTATTGTCTTGTATAGGAGAGTGTAGTGAGCATGCTCTGTGACATGTGCTGAAGTCAGTATGCAGAAAGGTAAGTGACTGACTTATCCCTATCACCTATTGTCTTGTATATGAGAGTGTAGTGAGCATGCTCTGTGACACGTGCTGAGGTCAGTATGCAGAAAGGTAAGTGACTGACTTATCCCTATCTCCTATTGTCTTGTATAGAAGAGTGTAGTGAGCATGCTCTGTGACACGTGCTGAGGTCAGTATGCACAAAGGTAAGTGACTGACTTATCCCTATCACCAAATGTCTTGTACAGGAGACTCTAGTGAGCATGCTTTGTGACATGTGCTGAGGTCAGTATGCAGAAAGGTAAGTGACTGACTTATCCCGATCACCTATTGTCTTGTATAGGGGAGTGTAGTGAGCATGCTCTGTGACTTGTGCTGTGGTCAGTAGGCAGAAAGGTAAGTGACTGACTTATCCCTATCACCTATTGTCTTGTATAGGGGAGTGTAGTGAGCATGCTCTGTGACTTGTGCTGTGGTCAGTAGGCAGAAAGGTAAGTGACTGACTTATCCCTATCACCTATTGTCTTGTATAGGGGAGTGTAGTGAGCATGCTCTGTGACTTGTGCTGTGGTCAGTAGGCAGAAAGGTAAGTGACTGACTTATCCCTATCACCTATTGTCTTGAATAGGAGAGTGTAGTGAGCATGCTCTGTGACATGTGCTGAGTCTAAATGTGTTTTGTGTCTTCTCAGCACATGTCACAGAGCATGCTCACTACACTCTCCTATTCAAGACAATAGGTGATAGGGATAAGTCAGTCACTTACCTTTCTGCCTACTGACCACAGCACAAGTCACAGAGCATGCTCACTACACTATCCTATACATCTTTTCTATGACCACAAACTATCCACAATTGTTAGAAAGACCCCAAAAAATCATTCATGCCTGGGCACTAGTGTCACATCTGGTTATACCAAAAGAATTGTCTTCACTGATACACTGGGATGAACCCTCAGCTGTGTGAATGCGAAAATGTATCTGGGAGAAGTCAACATCTAGACTAGAACTTTCAATTTACTGACAACAAGCAGAGATTCTAAAAATGGAGGAAATAGACAAATGAAATATTTTAAAGTTTCACAACCTTATATGATACAATGGCCCTAATTTACTAACAGCGTTCTGACTCTTTTTGTCGGGTTTTGCGCCTAAATTCTGTGTAAATTCTGAATGTGCTACAGAAAAAAAAACGACAGAATCCGAAACGCTCAGAGTGAAAAAAATAACCCTACAAAAATGGGCGTGGCTTTTGGGAAAAGGGGCGTGTTCCCTACATTTCATCCAAAATCACTCGTCTTTTCTGAAAATCAAGAAAACCGTACACTTTAAAGCAGAGTAAATTAGTAAATACCATCGGAAAATGTCAGAACAGCAAAAAGCACAACAAAACCTACAATCCAATCTTACTAAATCAGGACCAATGAGCAGAAGATCCATAGTAAACACAACACTCGCTACATTGTATCCGTGCAGGGGGAGGAGTAATAGCCTGCAGCCGCAGCTCGTTTGGGAGATTTACAGACTGGAGTTTATATTCTCACCTACTACATTAATTTATACAATTTATTGAGAATAAAGACTCAGAGGCCAAAGAATTGGTAATTGTGTCTTATGTACAGAACTGTTCTCAATATGGCAGAACTACTGAAGTACAGAATGAACCTTCTGCTTATGTTATCTCTATACCGTATGTTTATCTCCAGAAATCCAGACTAATAGGAAGATAGTATAAAAACCCTTGGAACAAATACTGCATGAGTGCTTCACATATATAACTACCAAAGGAATAGAAGAATATAACTACTATAATACTGCTCCTATATACAAGAATATAACTACTATAATACTGCTCATATATACAAGAATATAACTACTATAATACTGCTCCTATATACAAGAAAATAACTACTATAATACTGCTCCTATATACAAGAATATAACTACTATAATACTGCTCCTATATATACAAGAATATAACTACTACAATACTGCTCCTATATACAAGAATATAACTACTATAATACTGCTCATATATACAAGAATATAACTACTATAATACTGCTCCTATATACAAGAATATAACTACTATAATACTGCTCCTATATACAAGAATATAACTACTATAATACTGCTCCTATATACAAGAATATAACTACTATAATACTGCTCCTATATACAAGAATATAACTACTATAATACTGCTCCTATATACAAGAATATAACTACTATAATACTGCTCCTATATACAAGAATATAACTACTATAATACTGCTCCTATATACAAGAATATAACTGCTATAATACTGCTCCTATATACAAGAATATAACTACTATAATACTGCTCCTATATACAAGAATATAACTACTATAATACTGCTCCTATATACAAGAATATAACTACTATAATACTGCTCCTATATACAAGAATATAACAACTATAATACTGCCTCCTATATACAGGAATATAACTACTATAATACTGCCTCCTATATACAGGAATATAACTACTATAATATTGCTGCTATATACAAGAATATAACTACTATAATACTGCCCCTATATACAAGAATATAACTACTATAATACTGCTCCTATATACAAGAATATATCTACTATAATACTGCTCCTATATACAAGAATATAACTACTACAATACTGCTCCTATATACAAGAATATAACTACTATAATACTGCTCCTATATACAAGAATATAACTACTATCATACTACTCCTATATACAAGAATATAACTACTATAATACTGCTCCTATATACAAGAATATAACTACTATAATACTGCCTCCTATATACAAGAATATAACTACTATAATACTACCTCCTATATACAAGAATATAACTACTATAATACTACCTCCTATATACAAGAATATAACTACTATAATACTGCTCCTATATACAAGAATATAACTACTATAATACTGCTACTTTATACAAGAATATAACTACTATAATACTGCACCTATATACAAGAATATAACTACTATCATACTACTCCTATATACAAGAATATAACTACTATAATACTGCTCCTATATACAAGAATATAACTACTATAATACTGCTACTTTATACAAGAATATAACTACTATAATACTGCACCTATATACAAGAATATAACTACTATCATACTACTCTTATATACAAGAATATAACTACTATTGTTACGCCGAGCGCTCCGGGTCCCCGCTCCTCCCCGGAGCGCTCGCTTCACTCTCTCCGCTGCAGCGCTCCGGTCACGTCCTCTGACCCGGGGCGCTGCGATCCCGCTGCCAGCCGGGATGCGATTCGCGATGCGGGTAGCGCCCGCTCGCGATGCGCACCCCGGCTCCCCTACCTGACTCGCTCCCCGTCTGTTCTGTCCCGGCGCGCGCGGCCCCGCTCCCTAGGGCGCGCGCGCGCCGGGTCTCTGCGATTTAAAGGGCCACTGCGCCGCTGATTGGCGCAGTGGTTCCAATTAGGGTAATCACCTGTGCACTTCCCTATATTACCTCACTTCCCTTGCACTCCCTTGCCGGATCTTGTTGCCTTAGTGCCAGTGAAAGCGTTCCTTGTGTGTTCCTTGCCTGTGTTTCCAGACCTTCTGCCGTTGCCCCTGACTACGATCCTTGCTGCCTGCCCCGACCTTCTGCTACGTCCGACCTTGCTTCTGCCTACTCCCTTGTACCGCGCCTATCTTCAGCAGCCAGAGAGGTGAGCCGTTGCTAGTGGATACGACCTGGTCACTACCGCCGCAGCAAGACCATCCCGCTTTGCGGCGGGCTCTGGTGAAAACCAGTAGTGGCTTAGAACCGGTCCACTAGCACGGTCCACGCCAATCCCTCTCTGGCACAGAGGGTCCACTACCTGCCAGCCGGCATCGTGACAGTAGATCCGGCCATGGATCCCGCTGAAGTTCCTCTGCCAGTTGTCGCTGACCTCACCACGGTGGTCGCCCAGCAGTCACAACAGATAGCGCAACAAGGCCAACAGCTGTCTCAACTGACCGTTATGCTACAACAGTTACTACCACAGCTTCAGCAGTCATCTCCTCCGCCAGCTCCTGCACCTCCTCCGCAGCGAGTGGCCGCTCCTGGGATACGCTTATCCTTGCCGGATAAATTTGATGGGGACTCTAAGTTTTGCCGTGGCTTCCTTTCCCAATGTTCCCTGCATCTGGAGATGATGTCGGACCTGTTTCCCACTGAAAGGTCTAAGGTGGCTTTCGTAGTCAGTCTTCTGTCCGGAAAAGCCCTGTCATGGGCCACACCGCTCTGGGACCGCAATGACCCCGTCACTGCCTCTGTACACTCCTTCTTCTCGGAAATCCGAAGTGTCTTTGAGGAACCTGCCCGAGCCTCTTCTGCTGAGACTGCCCTGTTGAACCTGGTCCAGGGTAATTCTTCCGTTGGCGAGTATGCCGTACAGTTCCGTACACTTGCTTCAGAATTGTCCTGGAATAATGAGGCCCTCTGCGCGACCTTCAAAAAAGGCCTATCCAGCAACATTAAAGATGTTCTGGCCGCACGAGAAATTCCTGCTAATCTACATGAACTTATTCACCTAGCCACTCGCATTGACATGCGTTTTTCTGAAAGGCGTCAGGAACTCCGCCAAGATATGGACTCTGTTCGCACGAGGCGTTTCGTCTCCTCGGCTCCTCTCTCCTCTGGTCCCCTGCAATCTGTTCCTGTGCCTCCCGCCGTGGAGGCTATGCAGGTCGACCGGTCTCGCCTGACACCTCAAGAGAGGACACGACGCCGTATGGAGAACCTCTGCCTGTACTGTGCTAGTACCGAACACTTCCTGAGGGATTGTCCTATCCGTCCTCCCCGCCTGGAAAGACGTACGCTGACTCCGCACAAAGGTGAGACAGTCCTTGATGTCTTCTCTGCTTCTCCACGTCTTACTGTGCCTGTGCGGATGTCTGCCTCTGCCTTCTCCTTCTCTACGGTGGCCTTCTTGGACTCTGGATCTGCAGGAAATTTTATTTTGGCCTCTCTCGTCTACAGGTTCAACATCCCGGTGACCAGTCTCGCCAGACCCCTCTACATCAATTGTGTAAATAATGAAAGATTGGACTGTACCATACGTTTCCGCACGGAGCCCCTTCTTATGAGCATCGGATCTCATCATGAGAGGATTGAACTTTTGGTCCTCCCCAATTGCACCTCAGAAATTCTCCTTGGACTTCCCTGGCTTCAACTTCATTCCCCAACCCTGGATTGGTCCACTGGGGAGATCAAGAGTTGGGGGTCCTCTTGTTCCAAGAACTGTCTAAAACCGGTTCCCAGTAACCCTTGCCGTAACTCTGTGGTTCCTCCAGTAACCGGTCTCCCTAAGGCCTATATGGACTTCGCGGATGTTTTCTGCAAAAAACAAGCTGAGACTCTACCTCCTCACAGGCCTTATGATTGCCCTATCGACCTCCTCCCGGGTACTACTCCACCCCGGGGCAGAATTTATCCTCTCTCTGCCCCAGAGACTCTTGCCATGTCCGAATACGTCCAGGAGAATCTAAAAAAGGGCTTTATCCGTAAATCCTCCTCTCCTGCCGGAGCCGGATTTTTCTTTGTGTCCAAAAAAGATGGCTCCCTACGTCCTTGCATTGACTACCGCGGTCTTAATAAAATCACGGTTAAGAACCGCTACCCCTTACCCCTCATCTCTGAACTCTTTGATCGCCTCCAAGGTGCCCACATCTTCACTAAATTGGACTTAAGAGGCGCCTATAACCTCATCCGCATCAGAGAGGGGGACGAGTGGAAAACGGCATTTAACACCAGAGATGGACACTTTGAGTATCTGGTCATGCCCTTTGGACTGTGCAATGCCCCTGCCGTCTTCCAAGACTTTGTCAATGAAATTTTTCGTGATCTGTTATACTCCTGTGTTGTTGTATATCTGGACGATATCCTAATTTTTTCTGCCAATCTAGAAGAACACCGCCAGCATGTCCGTATGGTTCTTCAGAGACTTCGTGACAACCAACTCTATGCCAAAATTGAGAAATGTCTGTTTGAATGCCAATCTCTTCCTTTTCTAGGATATTTGGTCTCTGGCCAGGGACTACAGATGGATCCAGACAAACTCTCTGCCGTCTTAGATTGGCCACGCCCCTCCGGACTCCGTGCTATCCAACGCTTTTTGGGGTTCGCCAATTATTACAGGCAATTTATTCCACATTTTTCTACCATTGTGGCTCCTATCGTGGCTTTAACCAAAAAAAATGCTGATCCCAAGTCCTGGCCTCCTCAAGCAGAAGACGCCTTTAAACGACTCAAGTCTGCCTTTTCTTCGGCTCCCGTGCTCTCCAGACCTGACCCTTCCAAACCCTTCCTATTGGAGGTTGATGCCTCCTCAGTGGGAGCTGGAGCTGTTCTTCTACAAAAAAATTCTTCCGGGCATGCTGTCACTTGTGGTTTTTTCTCTAGGACCTTCTCTCCAGCGGAGAGGAACTACTCCATCGGGGATCGAGAGCTTCTAGCCATTAAATTAGCACTTGAGGAATGGAGGCATCTGCTGGAGGGATCAAGATTTCCTGTTATTATCTACACCGACCACAAGAACCTCTCCTACCTCCAGTCTGCCCAACGGCTGAATCCTCGCCAGGCCCGGTGGTCTCTGTTCTTTGCCCGATTTAATTTTGAGATTCACTTTCGTCCTGCCGATAAGAACATTAGGGCCGATGCTCTCTCTCGTTCCTCGGATGCCTCAGAAGTTGATCTCCCTCCGCAACACATCATTCCACCTGACTGCCTGATCTCCACTTCTCCTGCCTCCATCAGGCAGACTCCTCCAGGAAAGACTTTTGTTTCTCCACGCCAACGCCTCGGAATCCTCAAATGGGGTCACTCCTCCCATCTCGCAGGTCATGCGGGCATCAAGAAATCTGTGCAACTCATCTCCCGCTTCTATTGGTGGCCGACTCTGGAGACGGATGTTGGGGACTTTGTGCGAGCCTGCACTATCTGTGCCCGGGATAAGACTCCTCGCCAGAAGCCCGCTGGTTTTCTTCATCCTCTGCCTGTCCCCGAACAGCCTTGGTCTCTGATTGGTATGGATTTTATTACTGATTTACCCTCTTCCCGTGGCAACACTGTTATTTGGGTGGTCGTTGATCGATTCTCCAAAATGGCACATTTCATCCCTCTTCCTGGTCTTCCTTCTGCGCCTCAGTTGGCTAAACAATTTTTTGTACACATTTTTCGTCTTCACGGGTTGCCTACGCAGATTGTCTCGGATAGAGGTGTCCAATTCGTGTCTAAATTCTGGAGGGCTCTCTGTAAACAACTCAAGATTAAATTAAATTTTTCCTCTGCATATCATCCCCAGTCCAATGGACAAGTAGAAAGAATTAACCAGATCTTGGGTGATTATTTGCGACATTTTGTTTCCTCCCGCCAGGATGACTGGGCAGATCTCCTTCCATGGGCCGAATTCTCGTATAACTTCAGGGTCTCTGAATCTTCCTCCAAATCCCCATTTTTCGTGGTGTACGGCCGTCACCCTCTTCCCCCCCTCCCTACCCCCTTGCCCTCTGGTCTGCCCGCTGTGGATGAAATTTCTCGTGACCTTTCCATTATATGGAGAGAGACCCAAAATTCTCTCTTACAGGCTTCTTCACGCATGAAGAGGTTCGCGGATAAGAAAAGAAGAGCTCCCCCCGTTTTTTCCCCTGGAGACAAGGTATGGCTCTCCGCTAAATATGTCCGCTTCCGTGTCCCTAGCTACAAGTTGGGACCACGCTATCTTGGTCCTTTCAAAATTTTGTGTCAAATTAATCCTGTCTCTTATAAACTTCTTCTTCCTCCTTCTCTTCGTATCCCTAATGCCTTTCACGTCTCTCTTCTCAAACCACTCATCCTCAACCGTTTTTCTCCCAAATCTGTTCCTCCCACTCCTGTTTCCGGCTCCTCGGACGTCTTCTCGGTCAAGGAAATTTTGGCTGCCAAAAAGGTCAGAGGGAAAAATTTTTTTTTAGTAGACTGGGAGGGTTGTGGTCCTGAAGAGAGATCCTGGGAACCTGAGGACAACATCCTTGACAAAAGTCTGCTCCTCAGGTTCTCAGGCTCCAAGAAGAGGGGGAGACCCAAGGGGGGGGGTACTGTTACGCCGAGCGCTCCGGGTCCCCGCTCCTCCCCGGAGCGCTCGCTTCACTCTCTCCGCTGCAGCGCTCCGGTCACGTCCTCTGACCCGGGGCGCTGCGATCCCGCTGCCAGCCGGGATGCGATTCGCGATGCGGGTAGCGCCCGCTCGCGATGCGCACCCCGGCTCCCCTACCTGACTCGCTCCCCGTCTGTTCTGTCCCGGCGCGCGCGGCCCCGCTCCCTAGGGCGCGCGCGCGCCGGGTCTCTGCGATTTAAAGGGCCACTGCGCCGCTGATTGGCGCAGTGGTTCCAATTAGGGTAATCACCTGTGCACTTCCCTATATTACCTCACTTCCCTTGCACTCCCTTGCCGGATCTTGTTGCCTTAGTGCCAGTGAAAGCGTTCCTTGTGTGTTCCTTGCCTGTGTTTCCAGACCTTCTGCCGTTGCCCCTGACTACGATCCTTGCTGCCTGCCCCGACCTTCTGCTACGTCCGACCTTGCTTCTGCCTACTCCCTTGTACCGCGCCTATCTTCAGCAGCCAGAGAGGTGAGCCGTTGCTAGTGGATACGACCTGGTCACTACCGCCGCAGCAAGACCATCCCGCTTTGCGGCGGGCTCTGGTGAAAACCAGTAGTGGCTTAGAACCGGTCCACTAGCACGGTCCACGCCAATCCCTCTCTGGCACAGAGGGTCCACTACCTGCCAGCCGGCATCGTGACAACTATAATACTGCTCCTATATACAAGAATATAACTACTATAATACTGCCTCCTATATACAAGAATATAACTACTATAATACTACCTCCTATATACAAGAATATAACTACTATAATACTGCTCCTATAAACAAGAATATAACTCCTATAATACTGCTACTATATACAAGAATATAACTACTATATTACTGATCCTATATACAAGAATATAACTACTATAATACTGTTCCTATATACAGGAATATAACTACTATAATACTGCTCCTATATACAAGAATATAACTACTATAATACTGCTCCTATATACAAGAATATAACTACTATAATACTGCTCCTATATACAAGAAAATAACTACTATAATACTGCTCCTATATACAAGAATATAACTACTATAATACTGCTCCTATATATACAAGAATATAACTACTACAATACTGCTCCTATATACAAGAATATAACTACTATAATACTGCTCATATATACAAGAATATAACTACTATAATACTGCTCCTATATACAAGAATATAACTACTATAATACTGCTCCTATATACAAGAATATAACTACTATAATACTGCTCCTATATACAAGAATATAACTACTATAATACTGCTCCTATATACAAGAATATAACTACTATAATACTGCTCCTATATACAAGAATATAACTACTATAATACTGCTCCTATATACAAGAATATAACAACTATAATACTGCCTCCTATATACAGGAATATAACTACTATAATACTGCCTCCTATATACAGGAATATAACTACTATAATATTGCTGCTATATACAAGAATATAACTACTATAATACTGCCCCTATATACAAGAATATAACTACTATAATACTGCTCCTATATACAAGAATATATCTACTATAATACTGCTCCTATATACAAGAATATAACTACTACAATACTGCTCCTATATACAAGAATATAACTACTATAATACTGCTCCTATATACAAGAATATAACTACTATCATACTACTCCTATATACAAGAATATAACTACTATAATACTGCTCCTATATACAAGAATATAACTACTATAATACTGCCTCCTATATACAAGAATATAACTACTATAATACTACCTCCTATATACAAGAATATAACTACTATAATACTACCTCCTATATACAAGAATATAACTACTATAATACTGCTCCTATATACAAGAATATAACTACTATAATACTGCTACTTTATACAAGAATATAACTACTATAATACTGCACCTATATACAAGAATATAACTACTATCATACTACTCCTATATACAAGAATATAACTACTATAATACTGCTCCTATATACAAGAATATAACTACTATAATACTGGTACTTTATACAAGAATATAACTACTATAATACTGCACCTATATACAAGAATATAACTACTATCATACTACTCTTATATACAAGAATATAACTACTATAATACTGCTCCTATATACAAGAATATAACTACTATAATACTGCCTCCTATATACAAGAATATAACTACTATAATACTACCTCCTATATACAAGAATATAACTACTATAATACTGCTCCTATAAACAAGAATATAACTCCTATAATACTGCTACTATATACAAGAATATAACTACTATATTACTGATCCTATATACAAGAATATAACTACTATAATACTGTTCCTATATACAGGAATATAACTACTATAATACTGCTCCTATATACAAGAATATAACTACTATAATACTGCTCCTATATACAAGAATATAACTACTATAATACTTCTCCTATATACAAGAATATAACTACTATAATACTGCCTCCTATATACAAGAATATAACTACTATAATACTGCTCCTATATACAAGAATATAACTAATATAATACTGCTCCTATATACAAGAATATAACTACTATAATACTGCTCCTATATACAAGAATATAACTACTATAATACTGCCTTCTATATATACAAGAATATAACTACTATAATACTGCTCCTATATACAAGAATATAACTACTATAATACTACCTCCTATATACAAGAATATAACTATTATAATACTGCCTCCTATATACAAGAATATAACTACTATAATACTGCCTCCTATATACAATAATATAACTACTATAATACTACCCCCTATATACAATAATATAACTACTTTAATACTGCTCCTAAATACAAGAATATAGCTACTATAATACTGCTACCATATACAAGAATATAACTACTATAATACTGCTCCTATATACAAGAATATAGCTACTATAATACTGCTCCTATATACAAGAATATAACTACTATAATACTGCTCCTATATATAAGAATATAACTACTATAATACTACCCCTATATACAAGAATATAACTACTATAATACTGCTCCTATATACAATAATATAGCTACTATAATACTGCTACCATATACAAGAATATAACTACTATAATACTGCTCCTATATACAAGAATATAACTACTATAATACTACCCCTATATACAAGAATATAACTACTATAATACTGCTCCTATATACAAGAATATAACTACTATAATACTGCTCCTATATACAAGAATATAACTACTATAATACTGCTCCTATATACAAGAATACAACTACTATAATACTGCTCCTATATACAAGAATACAACTACTATAATACTGCTTCTATATACAGGAATATAACTACTATACTACTGCTCCTATATTCAAGAATATAACTACTATAATACTGCTCCTATATACAAGAATACAACTACTATAATACTGCTCCTATATACAAGAATACAACTACTATAATACTGCTTCTATATACAGGAATATAACTACTATACTACTGCTCCTATATTCAAGAATATAACTACTATAATACTGCTCCTATATACAAGAATATAACTAATATAATACTGCTCCTATATACAAGAATATGACTACTATAATACTGCTCCTATATACAAGAATATAACTAATATAATACTGCCCCTATATACAAGAATATGACTACTATAATACTGCTCCTATATACAAGAATATAACTACTATAATACTGCCTCCTATATACAAGAATATAACTACTATAATACTACCCCTATATACAAGAATATAACTACTATAATACTGCTCCTATATGCAAGAATATAACTATTATAATACTGCTGCTATATACAAGAATATAACTACTATAATACTACTCCTATATACAAGAATATAACTACTATAATACTGCCTCCTATATACAAGAATATATCTACTATAATACTGCTCCTATATACAAGAATATAACTACTATAATATGGCTCCTATATACAAGAATATAACTACTATAATACTGCCTCCTATATACAAGAATATAACTACTATAATACTGCTCCTATATACAAGAATATAACTACTATAATACTGCTCCTATATACAAGAATATAACTACTATAATACTGCCCCCTATATACAAGAATATAACTACTATAATACTGCTCCTATATACAAGAATATAACTACTATAATACTGCTCCTATATACAAGAATATAACTACTATAATACTGATCCTATATACAAGAATATAACTACTATACTACTGCTCCTATATATAAGAATATAACTACTATAATACTACCCCTATATACAAGAATATAACTACTATAATACTGCTCCTATATACAATAATATAGCTACTATAATACTGCTACCATATACAAGAATATAACTACTATAATACTGCTCCTATATACAAGAATATAACTACTATAATACTACCCCCTATATACAAGAATATAACTACTATAATACTGCTCCTATATACAAGAATATAACTACTATAATACTGCTCCTATATACAAGAATATAACTACTATAATACTGCTCCTATATACAAGAATACAACTACTATAATACTGCTCCTATATACAAGAATACAACTACTATAATACTGCTTCTATATACAGGAATATAACTACTATACTACTGCTCCTATATTCAAGAATATAACTACTATAATACTGCTCCTATATACAAGAATACAACTACTATAATACTGCTCCTATATACAAGAATACAACTACTATAATACTGCTTCTATATACAGGAATATAACTACTATACTACTGCTCCTATATTCAAGAATATAACTACTATAATACTGCTCCTATATACAAGAATATAACTAATATAATACTGCTCCTATATACAAGAATATGACTACTATAATACTGCTCCTATATACAAGAATATAACTAATATAATACTGCCCCTATATACAAGAATATAACTACTATAATACTGCTCCTATATACAAGAATATAACTACTATAATACTGCCTCCTATATACAAGAATATAACTACTATAATACTACCCCTATATACAAGAATATAACTACTATAATACTGCTCCTATATGCAAGAATATAACTATTATAATACTGCTGCTATATACAAGAATATAACTACTATAATACTACTCCTATATACAAGAATATAACTACTATAATACTGCCTCCTATATACAAGAATATATCTACTATAATACTGCTCCTATATACAAGAATATAACTACTATAATATGGCTCCTATATACAAGAATATAACTACTATAATACTGCCTCCTATATACAAGAATATAACTACTATAATACTGCTCCTATATACAAGAATATAACTACTATAATACTGCTCCTATATACAAGAATATAACTACTATAATACTGCCCCCTATATACAAGAATATAACTACTATAATACTGCTCCTATATACAAGAATATAACTACTATAATACTGCTCCTATATACAAGAATATAACTACTATAATACTGCTCCTATATACAAGAATATAACTACTATACTACTGCTCCTATACATACAAGAATATAACTACATATCTACAATATAATGTACATGAATAAAATGGGGTTCAAGAATAAAATGGGTAGCATTCCTTTGAACTATGTATGTGATGAGGAGTCATGCTGTAGATCAGGAATGTGATGGGGAGCCATAATGTGGATGAGGAATGTGATGGGGAGTCATGCTGTGGATCTGGAATGTGATGGGGAGTCATGCTGTGGATCAGAAATGTGATGGGGAGTCATGTTGTAGATCAAGAATGTGATGGGGAGCCATGCAGTGGATCAAGAATGTGATGGGGAGCCATGAAATGGATCAGGAATGTTATGGAGAGCCATGCTGTAAATCAGTAATGTGATGGGGAGCCATGCTGTTGATTAGGAATGTGATGGGGAGCCATGCTTTGGATCAGGAATGTGATGGGGAGCCATGCTGTGGATCAGGAATGTGATGGGGAGCCATGCTGTTGATTAGGAATGTGATGGAAAGTCATGCTGTGGATCAGGAATGTGATAGGGAATAATGCTGTGGATCAGGAATGTGATGGGGAGCCATGCTGTGGATCAGGAATGTGATGGGGAGTCATGTTGTAGCTCAAGAACGTGATGGGGAGTCATGTTGTGGATCAGGAATGTGATGGGGAGCCATGCTGTGGATCAGGAATGTTATGGAGAGCCATGCTGTGGATCAGGAATGTGATGGGGAGCCATGTTGTGGATCAGTAATGTAATGGGGAGCCATGCTGTGGATCAGTAATGTGATGTAGAGCCATGCTGTGGATCAAGAATGTGATGGGGAGTCATGCTGTTGATTAGGAATGTGATGGGGAGCCATGCTGTGGATTAGGAATGTGATGGGGAGCCATGCTGTTGATTAGGAATGTGATGGGGAGTCATGCTGTGGATCAGGAATGTGATGGGGAATCATACTGTGGATCAGGAATGTGATGGGGAGCCATGCTGTGGATCAGGAATGTGATGGGGAGCCATGTTGTAGCTCAAGAATGTGAAGGGGAGTCATGTTGTGGATCAGGAATGTGTTGGGGAACCATGTTGTGGATCAGGAATGTGATGGGGAGCCATGTTGTGGATCAGTAATGTAATGGGGAGCCATGCTGTGGATCAGTAATGTGGTGTAGAGCCATGCTGTGGATCAGGAATGTGATGGGGAGTCATGCTGTGGATGAGGAATGTGATGGGGAGTCATGCTGTGGATCAGGAATGTGATGAGGAGCCATGCTGTGGATCAGGAATTTGATGGGGAGTCATGCTGTGGATCAGGAATGTGATGGGGAGTCATGCTGTGGATCAGGAATGTGATGGGGAGTCATGCTGTGGATCAGGAATGTGATGGGGAGTCATGTTGTAGCTCAAGAATGTGATGGGGAGTCATGTTGTGGATCAGGAATGTGATGGGGAGTCATGCTGTGGATCAGGAATGTGATGGGGAGTCATGCTGTGGATCAGGAATGTGATGGGGAGCCATGCTGTGGATCAGGAATGTGATGGGGAGCCATGTTGTGGATCAGTAATGTAATGGGGAGCCATGCTGTGGATCAGTAATGTGATGTAGAGCCATGCTGTGGATCAGGAATGTGATGGGGAGTCATGCTGTTGATTAGGAATGTGATGGGGAGCCATGCTGTGGATCAGGAATGTGATGGGGAGCCATGCTGTTGATTAGGAATGTGATGGGGAGCCATGCTGTTGATTAGGAATGTGATGGGGAGTCATGCTGTGGATCAGGAATGTGATGGGGAATCATGCTGTGGATCAGGAATGTGATGGGGAGCCATGCTGTGGATCAGGAATGTGATGGGGAGCCATGTTGTAGATCAGGAATGTGATGGGGAGCCATGCTGT
This sequence comes from Hyla sarda, assembly GCF_029499605.1. Classification (NCBI taxonomy): domain Eukaryota; kingdom Metazoa; phylum Chordata; class Amphibia; order Anura; family Hylidae; genus Hyla; species Hyla sarda. Next base: position 445,282,756 of record NC_079191.1, on the reverse strand, counting down.
GGATCAGGAATGTGATGGGGAGCCATGCTGTTGATTAGGAATGTGATGGGGAGCCATGCTGTGGATCAGGAATGTGATGGGGAATCATGCTGTGGATCAGGAATGTGATGGGGAGCCATGCTGTGGCTCAGGAATGTGATGGGGAGCCATGCTGTGGATCAGGAATGTGATGGGGAGCCATGTTGTAGATCAGGAATGTGATGGGGAGTCATGTTGTGGATCAGGAATGTGATGGGGAGCCATGCTGTGGATCAGGAATGTGTTGGGGAACCATGTTGTGGATCAGGAATGTGATGGGGAGCCATGTTGTGGATCAGTAATGTAATGGGGAGCCGTGCTGTGGATCAGTAATGTGATGTAGAGCCATGCTGTGGATCAGGAATGTGATGGGGAGCCATGCTGTGGATCAGGAATGTGATGGGGAGCCATGTTGTAGATCAGGAATGTGATGGGGAGTCATGTTGTGGATCAGGAATGTGATGGGGAGCCATGCTGTAGATCAGGAATGTGATGGGGAGCCATGCTGTGGATCAGGAATGTGATGGGGAACCATGCTGTAGATCAGGAATGTGATGGGGAGCCATGCTTTGGATCAGGAATGTGATGGGGAGTCATGCTTTAGATCAGAAATGTGATGGGGAGTCATGCTGTAGATCAGGAATGAGATGGGGAGTCATGCTGTAGATCAGGAATGTGAAGGGGAGTCATGCTGTGGATCAGGAATGTGATGGGGAGCCATGCTGTGGATCAGGAATGTGATGGGGAGTCATGCTGTAGATCAGGAATGTGAAGGGGAGTCATGCTGTGGATCAGGAATGTGACAGGGAGCCATGCTGTGGATCAGGAATGTGATGGGGAGCCATGCTGTGGATCAGGAATGTGATGGGGAGCCATGCTGTGGATCAGGAATGTGATGGGGAGCCATGCTGTAGATCTGAAATGTGAAGGGGAACCATACTGTGGATCAGAAATGTGATGGGGAGTCATGCTGTGGATCAGGAATGTGATGGGGAGCCATGCTGTAGATCAGGAATGTGAAGGGGAACCATACTGTGGATCAGAAATGTGATGAGGAGTCATGCTGTGGATCAGGAATGTGATGGGGAGCCATGCTGTAGATCAGGAATGTGATGGGGAGTCATGCTGTGGATCAGGAATGTGATGGGGAGCCATGCTGTAAATCAGAAATGTGATGGGAAGCCATGCTGTAGATCAGGAATGGGATGGGGAGCCATGCTGTGGATCAGGAATGTGATGAGGAGCCATGCTGTGGATCAGAAATGTAATGGGGAGCCATGCTGTGGATCAGGAATGTGATGGGGAGCCATGCTGTGGATCAGGAATGTGATGGGAAGCCATGCTGTGGATCAGGAATGTGATGGGGAGCCATGCTGTGGATCAGGAATGTGATGGGGAGTCATGCTGTGGATCAGGAATGTGATGGGGATTCATGCTGTGGATTAGGAATGTGATGAGGAGTCATGCTGTGGATCAGGAATGTGATGGGGAGTCATGCCGTGGATCAGGAATGTGATGGGGAGCCATGCTGTGGATCAGGAATGTGATGGGGAGCCATCCTGTAGATCAGGAATGTGATGGGGAGCCATGCTGTGGATCAGGAATGTGATGGGGAGCCATGCTGTGGATCAGGCATGTGATGGGGAGTCATGCTGTGGATCAGGAATGTGATGGGGAGCCATGCTGTGGATCAGGAATGTGATGGGGAGCCATGCTGTTGATCAGGAATGTGATGAGGAGCCATGCTGTGGATCAGGCATGTGATGGGGAGTCATGCTGTGGATCAGGAATGTGATGGGAAGTCATCTGTGGATCAGGAATGTGATGGGGAGCCATGCTGTGGATCAGGAATGTGATGGGGAGCCATGCTGTAGATCAGGAATGTGATGGGGAGCCATGCTGTAGATCAGGAATGTGATGGGGAGCCATGCTGTGGATCAGGAATGTGATGAGGAGTAATTCTGTGGATCAGGAATGTGATGGGGAGTCATGCTGTGGATCAGGAATGTGAAGGGGAACAATGCTGTGAATCAGGAATGTGATGCGGAGCCATGCTGTGGATCAGGAATGTGATGGGGAACCATGCTGTGGATCAGGAATGTGATGGGGAGCCATGCTTTAGATCAGAAATGTGATGGGGAGTCATGCTGTAGATCAGGAATGAGATGGGGAGTCATGCTGTAGATCAGGAATGTGAAGGGGAGTCATGCTGTGGATCAGGATTGTGACAGGGAGCCATGCTGTGGATCAGGAATGTGATGGGGAGCCATGCTGTGGATCAGGAATGTGATGGGGAGCCATGCTGTGGATCAGGAATGTGATGGGGAGCCATGCTGTAGATCTGAAATGTGAAGGGGAACCATACTGTGGATCAGAAATGTGATGGGGAGTCATGCTGTGGATCAGGAATGTGATGGGGAGCCATGCTGTAGATCAGGAATGTGAAGGGGAACCATACTGTGGATCAGAAATGTGATGGGGAGTCATGCTGTGGATCAGGAATGTGATGGGGAGCCATGCTGTAGATCAGGAATGTGATGGGGAGTCATGCTGTGGATCAGAAATGTGATGGGGAGCCATGCTGTAGATCAGGAATGGGATGGGGAGCCATGCTGTGGATCAGGAATGTGATGAGGAGCCATGCTGTGGATCAGAAATGTAATGGGGAGCCATGCTGTGGATCAGGAATGTGATGGGGAGCCATGCTGTGGATCAGGAATGTGATGGGAAGCCATGCTGTGGATTAGGAATGTGATGAGGAGTCATGCTGTGGATCAGGAATGTGATGGGGATTCATGCTGTGGATTAGGAATGTGATGAGGAGTCATGCTGTTGATCAGGAATGTGATGGGGAGTCATGCCGTGGATCAGGAATGTGATGGGGAGCCATGCTGTGGATCAGGAATGTGATGGGGAGCCATCCTGTAGATCAGGAATGTGATGGGGAGCCATGCTGTGGATCAGGAATGTGATGGGGAGCCATGCTGTGGATCAGGCTTGTGATGGGGAGTCATGCTGTGGATCAGGAATGTGATGGGGAGCCATGCTGTGGATCAGGAATGTGATGGGGAGCCATGCTGTTGATCAGGAATGTGATGAGGAGCCATGCTGTGGATCAGGCATGTGATGGGGAGTCATGCTGTGGATCAGGAATGTGATGGGAAGTCATGCTGTGGATCAGGAATGTGATGGGGAGCCATGCTGTGGATCAGGAATGTGATGGGGAGCCATGATGTAGATCAGGAATGTGATGGGGAGCCATGCTGTAGATCAGGAATGTGATGGGGAGTCATGCTGTGGATCAGGAATGTGATGGGGAGCCATGCTGTAGATCAGGAATGGGATGGGGAGCCATGCTGTGGATCAGGAATGTGATGAGGAGCCATGCTGTGGATCAGAAATGTAATGGGGAGCCATGCTGTGGATCAGGAATGGGATGGGGAACCATGCTGTGGATCAGGAATGTGATGAGGAGCCATGCTGTGGATCAGAAAAGTAATGGGGAGCCATGCTGTGGATCAGGAATGTGACGGGGAGCCATGCTGTGGATCAGGAATGTGATGGGAAGCCATGCTGTGGATTAGGAATGTGATGAGGAGTCATGCTGTGGATCAGGAATGTGATGGGGATTCATGCTGTGGATTAGGAATGTGATGAGGAGTCATGCTGTGGATCAGGAATGTGATGGGGAGTCATGCCGTGGATCAGGAATGTGATGGGGAGCCATGCTGTGGATCAGGAATGTGATGGGGAGCCATCCTGTAGATCAGGAATGTGATGGGGAGCCATGCTGTGGATCAGGAATGTGATGGAGAGCCATGCTGTGGATCAGGCATGTGATGGGGAGTCATGCTGTGGATCAGGAATGTGATGGGGAGCCATGCTGTGGATCAGGAATGTGATGGGGAGCCATGCTGTTGATCAGGAATGTGATGAGGAGCCATGCTGTGGATCAGGCATGTGATGGGGAGTCATGCTGTGGATCAGGAATGTGATGGGAAGTCATGCTGTGGATCAGGAATGTGATGGGGAGCCATGCTGTGGATCAGGAATGTGATGGGGAGCCATGCTGTAGATCAGGAATGTGATGAGGAGCCATGCTGTAGATCAGGAATGTGATGGGGAGCCATGCTGTAGATCAGGAATGTGATGGGGAGCCATGCTGTGGATATGGAATGTGATGGGGAGTCATGCTGTGGATCAGGAATGTGATGGGGAGTCATGCTGTGGATCAGGAATGTGATGGGGAGCCATGCTGTGGATCAGGAATGTGATGGGGAGCCATGCTGTGGATCAGGAATGTGATGGGGAATCATGCTGTAGATCAGGAATGTGATGGGGAGCCATGCTGTGGCTCAGGAATGTGATGGGGAGCCATGCTGTGGATCAGGAATGTGATGGGGAGTAATTCTGTGGATCAGGAATGTGATGGGGAACAATGCTGTGAATCAGGAATGTGATGCGGAGCCATGCTGTGGATCAGGAATGTGATGGGGAACCATGCTGTGGATCAGGAATGTGATGGGGAGCCATGCTGTGGATCAGGAATGTGATGGGGAGTCATGCTGTGGATCAGGAATGTGATGGGGAGTCATGCTGTGGATCAGGAATGTGATGGGGAGTCATGCTATGGATCAGGAATGTGATGGGGAACCATGCTGTGGATCAGGAATGTGATGCGGAGTCATGCTGTGGATTAGGAATGTGATGAGGAGTCATGCTGTGGATCAGGAATCTGATGGGGATTCATGCTGTGGATTAGGAATGTGATGAGGAGTCATGCTGTGGATCAGGAATGTGATGGGGAGTCATGCCGTGGATCAGGAATGTGATGGGGAGCCATGCTGTGGATCAGGAATGTGATGGGGAGTCATGCTGTAGATCAGGAATGTGATGGGGAGCCATGCTGTGGCTCAGGAATGTGATGGGGAGCCATGCTGTGGATCAGGAATGTGATGGGGAGTAATTCTGTGGATCAGGAATGTGATGGGGAGTCATGCTGTGGATCAGGAATGTGATGGGGAACAATGCTGTGAATCAGGAATGTGATGCGGAGCCATGCTGTGGATCAGGAATGTGATGGGGAACCATGCTGTGGATCAGGAATGTGATGGGGAGCCATGCTGTGGATCAGGAATGTGATGGGGAGTCATGCTGTGGATCAGGAATGTGATGAGGAGCCATGCTGTGGATCAGAAATGTAATGGGGAGCCATGCTGTGGATCAGGAATGTGATGGGGAGCCATGCTGTGGATCAGGAATGTGATGGGAAGCCATGCTGTGGATTAGGAATGTGATGAGGAGTCATGCTGTGGATCAGGAATGTGATGGGGATTCATGCTGTGGATTAGGAATGTGATGAGGAGTCATGCTGTGGATCAGGAATGTGATGGGGAGTCATGCCGTGGATCAGGAATGTGATGGGGAGCCATGCTGTGGATCAGGAATGTGATGGGGAGCCATCCTGTAGATCAGGAATGTGATGGGGAGCCATGCTGTGGATCAGGAATGTGATGGAGAGCCATGCTGTGGATCAGGCATGTGATGGGGAGTCATGCTGTGGATCAGGAATGTGATGGGGAGCCATGCTGTGGATCAGGAATGTGATGGGGAGCCATGCTGTGGCTCAGGAATGTGATGGGGAATCATGCTGTGGATCAGGAATGTGATGGGGAGCCATGCTGTGGATCAGGAATGTGATGGGGAGCCATGCTGTGGCTCAGGAATGTGATGGGGAATCATGCTGTGGCTCAGGAATGTGATGGGGAATCATGCTGTGGATCAGGAATGTGATGGGGAGCCATGCTGTGGATCAGGAATGTGATGGGGAGCCATGCTGTGGCTCAGGAATGTGATGGGGAATCATGCTGTGGATCAGGAATGTGATGGGGAGCCATGCTGTGGATCAGGAATGTGATGGGGAGCCATGCTGTGGCTCAGGAATGTGATGGGGAGCCATGCTGTGGATCAGGAATGTGATGGGGAGCCATGCTGTGGCTCAGGAATGTGATGGGGAGCCATGCTGTGGCTCAGGAATGTGATGGGGAGCCATGCTGTGGATCAGGAATGTGATGGGGAGCCATGCTGTGGCTCAGGAATGTGATGGGGAATCATGCTGTGGATCAGGAATGTGATGGGGAGCCATGCTGTGGATCAGGAATGTGATGGGGAGCCATGCTGTGGATCAGGAATGTGATGGGGAGCCATGCTGTGGCTCAGGAATGTGATGGGGAATCATGCTGTGGATCAGGAATGTGATGGGGAGCCATGCTGTGGATCAGGAATGTGATGGAGAGCCATGCTGTGGATCAGGAATGTGATGGGGAGCCATGCTGTGGATCAGGAATGTGATAGGGAATCATGCTGTGGATCAGGAATGTGATGGGGAGTCATGCTGTGGTTCAGGAATGTGATGGGGAGCAATGCTGTGGATCAGGAATGTGATGGGGAGCCATGCTGTGGATCAGGAATGTGATTATGGGTGCTGTACGGACATTATAACTGTGGTAGGCCTCTGGGGTAGGGGTAGTGTAGTCAGGGTTTTACTTCAGTATATGAGGGGTTAAGGTTAACCCTATTGTTCGTGACGCCAGGCTGAGGGCTAGTATGCTGAGGTAATTCTCCGTCCTATCGCCCCCCTTCCCAGTAACGATAGGTACATGCATAAAATGACTGAAGGTCCACAAGGTAGTTGAACTTGAACTTTGATAAACTTTACTTAAAGACTTGCGGTACATCCAATGAACAGTAACAGTCTCATTATACAGTCTCCATACACTTCAGTGACTGACAGTTGTTGCGGACCTTGACTTGTTTTATAAGTCTCTGAATTTAGGGTTAATTGCGAAGATCCTTCCGGATTAAGGGGATAGATAAGGTCCGGTGATCTTGCAGAGTGCTTAGGGATTGATACACTCACGGTTTAGAAGAGATCAGCTGTCGCCGCAAGGCTCCGGCCTAAACTCACTGATGACAGCAGCGCAGATCCTTCCCTGTCAACAGCCCAGGAACAAGAGAGCGATTAATGGCCGCCGCGCCCTTATATGGGCAGGGGCGGGGCCGCTTTGATTGGTCCGAGTAACTGTCACTCACTGTTACAAGGAATGATGGGTGAAATACGTCATAGGGACCTCCAAAGGTCCTTAAGCAAAAACCATAGAGTTCACCTGATCACGTGACCCGCAGGTCCTGCTACGCTCCGTACAGGTAATTAACCAATTATATACATTTGTACAATTATATTTATATAAATCCTGAATAAACTATTAGATAACTAATACCTAGATGAGAGGTGACAAGGGGCGGACTAGATAAGAAGGACCCCGACGTCCTAGGGACTCTGGCTATGGGGACCTCTATACAGGTACCGTATAGGATGCGGTACTGGGACACCACATAACCACACTTCATATAAGGCCAGTTTTATACGTAAATTCGTGTGGTCGGCTCAGAGCGGTTCCGCTGTCTCCATGTTATATACCGGAGTGCAGCCTGGATACAGGATTTTGTGCATTAATATAAAGTGTGGAGGATTTTTGGTTCCTCAGATTTATGACATGATTGATGGGTGAGAACACACGCGTTGCGGTGTAATTATCTTCTCATGTCCTGAAGGTCACTCGTCACCCACTGTGTCTCTAAATCTGCCCGTCCTACTCCTATTGTCTCCAGGCCCGGCTGGGACTCTTTGCAGGTCTCGATGCTCTCACATAGTTTTATAGTAAATAACAGCGCCATGTAGTAAACAAAAAAAAAAGAACCCAAAGTGGGCAAATAGTAGGTTAAAGGGGTACTCCGGTGAAAACCTTTTTTTCTTTTAAATCAACTGGTGGCAGAAAGTTAAACATATTTGTAAATTACTTCTATAAAAAAAAAATCTTAATCCGTCCAGTACTTATTAGCTGCTGAATGCTACAGAGGAAATTCCTTTCTTTTTGGAACACTGATGACATCACGAGCACAGTGCTCTCTGCTGACATCTCTGTCCATTTTAGCAACCGTGCATAGCAGATGTGTGCTAAGGGCAGCATGGTCGCTCAGTGGTTAGCACTGCTTCCTTGCAGTGCTGGGGACTTGGGTTCAAATCCCACTAAGGACAACAATAAATAAAGCGTTATTATTATTATTATTATTATTATTATAATGTCAGCAGAGAGAACTGTGCTTGTGATGTCATCAGAGAGCATTCCAAAAAGAAAAGAATTTCCTCTGTAGTATTCAGCAGCTAATAAGTACAGGAAGGATTAAGATTTTTTTAATAGAAGTAATTTATAAATCTGTTTAACTTTCCGGAGCCAGTTGATTTAAAAGAAAAAAGGAGTACCCCTTTAATACCATTGGTCTCCAAACTGTGGACCTCCAGCTGTTGCGAAACTACAACTCCCAGCATGCCCGGACAGCCGTTGGCTGTCCGGGCATGCTGGGAGTTGTAGTTTTGCATCAGCTGGAGGTCCGCAGTTTGGAGACTACTGCTCTATACATTACTCAAATAAAACAATAACACAACCATGTAATATAATATAGTATAATACACTGCACAGAACTAATGTAATATAATACCTATATAATACAGTTACATAATAACAGAAACAGCTGCTATAGGATGGCACAAAAGAGTCTACAAATACCAATAACTACGGTATCAATTTACATTCAGTAACAGCATCAGTATGGAAAACAATACTATATATACAACAACGAATTACAGAGTCCTGACCGGTCCATACGCGTAAATAACTGTTTATATTACATTAACTATCCTTATACTCCAGAGCTGTACCCATAATGCTGCTGGTGGATCACCGTGTACTTGTGGTAAGCCGGGCTAAGATCGCGTGTTTTAGTATATGCATGGTGTGGCAATAACAGCTAACAGTTCGTGACGCCAAGGTAGTGTTAACCTCCACGCTCCAAGAGTCGTAGCTTCCTGGGCCAAGCACCGGAGTAATAACGACCAAGGCTGCAGGGTTACTGAAACTACTACATTTTACTCAGGAACCTGCAAAAACATAAAGGAATAGTAGTGCAAAGATCTCTGGAGTTTGCTACAGGGATCACAGTTGCTTCAGGGCACTATGAGACTTGTAGTCCTCACTTGATGACTAGATTCTTGCTTGCTGAATTATGTTTAGATTGATCTGGATTGGTCTGTATAGCTTGTGTAATACTTGGGGGAAGACAAACACTGACTTTACTCTTTACTCTTTACTTAGGAATTCTGAATTAGGGCTCACTGCCAAACTGGACCGGAGTTGCCCGAGGCTTTCTGTCTTCTTCTATCCTTTCGGAACTTGACTTGGACAGTGCAAGGCCTGGTCGGCTGTATCCTGTATAGGGTGCTGTCGCCCCAGAACATAAATAGTGTTTTAACTGGATCTTCTTAAGGCCTGTACCATGAGGTGAGGTACAATTCTACAGCAGAGGTCTGAAGGTGACCTCTACTCTCTACTCACACTCCTCTTGCCTTATTGGCTGAGGCAAGCATGTGATCCCCTCAGCATCCTCCTGCACAAGCAACTTAAGCCCTGACGACACAATAAAGCATATAAGGGCATAAAAAGTATATTACAGTGCAATAAATTTCACATTTAAATCTAGTAATGGGCCCAGAGCAGACACGCCAGGTGACATCCACCTGACAGAACTGGAAGACAGGTGGATTCCGCACCGGGACTCCAAATACATACATTACATTACTTATCCTGTACTGATCCTGAGTTATATCCTGTATTATACCCCAGAGCTGTACTCACTATTCTGCTGGTGAGATCACTGTGTACATACATTACATTACTTATCCTGTACTGATCCTGAGTTATATCCTGTATTATACCCCAGAGCTGTACTCATTATTCTGCTGGTGAGGTCACTGGGTACATACATTACATTACTTATCCTGTACTGATCCTGAGTTATATCCTGTATTATACTCCAGAGCTGTACTCACTATTCTGCTGGTGAGATCACTGTGTACATACATTACATTACTTATCCTGTACTGATCCTGAGTTATATCCTGTATTATACCCCAGAGCTGCACTCACTATTCTGCTGGTGAGGTCACTGTGTATATACATTACATTACTTATCCTGTACTGATCCTGAGTTATATCCTGTATTATATCCCAGAGCTGCACTCACTATTCTGCTGGTGAGGTCACTGTGTATATACATTACATTACTTATCCTGTACTGATCCTGAGTTATATCCTGTATTATACTCCAGAGCTGTACTCACTATCCTGCTGGTGGGAGTCACTGTGTATATACATTACATTACTTATCCTGTACTGATCCTGAGTTATATCCTGTATTATACTCCAGAGCTGTACTCACTATTCTGCTGGTGAGATCACTGTGTACATACATTACATTACTTATCCTGTACTGATCCTGAGTTATATCCTGTATTATACCCCAGAGCTGCACTCACTATTCTGCTGGTGAGGTCACTGTGTATATACATTACATTACTTATCCTGTACTGATCCTGAGTTATATCCTGTATTATATCCCAGAGCTGCACTCACTATTCTGCTGGTGAGGTCACTGTATACATACATTACTTATCCTGTACTGATCCTGAGTTATATCCTGTATTATACTCCAGAGCTGTACTCACTATTCTGCTGGTGAGGTCACTGTGTATATACATTACATTACTTATCCTGTACTGATCCTGAGTTATATCCTGTATTATACTCCAGAGCTGTACTCACTATCCTGCTGGTGGGAGTCACTGTGTATATACATTACATTACTTATCCTGTACTGATCCTGAGTTATATCCTGTATTATACTCCAGAGCTGTACTCACTATTCTGCTGGTGAGGTCACTGTGTATATACATTACATTACTTATCCTGTACTGATCCTGAGTTATATCCTGTATTATATCCCAGAGCTGTACTCACTATTCTGCTGGTGAGATCACTGTGTACATATATTACATTACTTATCCTGTACTGATCCTGAGTTATATCCTGTATTATATCCCAGAGCTGCACTCACTATTCTGCTGGTGAGGTCACTGTATACATACATTACTTATCCTGTACTGATCCTGAGTTATATCCTGTATTATACTCCAGAGCTGTACTCACTATTCTGCTGGTGAGGTCACTGTTTACATACATTACATTACTTATCCTGTACTGATCCTGAGTTATATCCTGTATTATACTCCAGAGCTGCACTCACTATTCTGCTGGCTATCCTGGTGATTTGTATTCCATGTGGTGGGTGTATATTCGTGTACATTAGGATATATATATACTTTAGGCTCGGCTGGATATTCTCTGGTCGTGTTTACATTGCGCTCACAGTCGTATTTCTTAAGTAAACTTTGGGATGTAGGGAGGTTAAATGCCCGGGCTCAGAGTAAACATTATTTCAGCTCCATTACCACTGGAACGCCAGGAAAATCCATTATTCCCTCATTTAATTTTCTTTACATTTACGAATCATTTAGCCGCTGGAGCTGGAGCCGTCCTGGAGGAGCAGCCATAAAACTCATCTCCGGCATCATGGTAATGAGGACGGGCACAGAGAGATCAGCGCAGTCCGTACACTGGGTATGTGCCATCAGGACGAGGAATCAGAGCAGACACAGGCGGGCACAGAGAGATCAGCACAGTCCGTACACTGGGTATGTGCCATCAGGACAAGGACTCAGAGCAGAAACAGGCGGGCACAGAGAGGAGATCAGCGCAGTCCGTACACTGGGTATGTGCCATCAGGACAAGGACTCAGGGCAGACATAGGCGGGCACAGAGAGGAGATCAGCGCAGTCAGTACACTGGGTATGTGCCATCAGGACAAGGAATCAGAGCAGACACAGGCGGGCACAGAGAGATCAGCACAGTCCGTACACTGGGTATGTGCCATCAGGACAAGGACTCAGAGCAGAAACAGGCGGGCACAGAGAGGAGATCAGCGCAGTCCGTACACTGGGTATGTGCCATCAGGACAAGGACTCAGGGCAGACATAGGCGGGCACAGAGAGGAGATCAGCGCAGTCAGTACACTGGGTATGTGCCATCAGGACAAGGAATCAGAGCAGACACAGGCAGGCACAGAGAGATCAGCACAGTCCGTACACTGGGTATGTGCCATCAGGACAAGGACTCAGAGCAGAAACAGGCGGGCACAGAGAGGAGATCAGCGCAGTCCGTACACTGGGTATGTGCCATCAGGACAAGGACTCAGGGCAGACACAGGCGGGCACAGAGAGGCGATCAGCGCAGTCCGTACACTAGGTATGTGCCATCAGGACAAGGGCTCAGGGCAGACACAGGTGGGCACAGAGAGGAGATCAGCGCAGTCCGTACACTGGGTATGTGCCATCAGGACAAGGACTCAGGGCAGACATAGGCGGGCACAGAGAGGAGATCAGCGCAGTCCGTACACTGGGTATGTGCCATCAGGACAAGGACTCAGGGCAAACACAGGCAGGCACAGAGAGGAGATCAGCGCAGTCCGTACACTGGGTATGTGCCATCAGGACGAGGGCTCAGAGCAGACTCAGGTGGGCACAGGGAGGAGATCAGCGCAGTCAGTACACTGGGTATGTGCCATCAGGACAAGGAATCAGAGCAGACACAGGCGGGCACAGAGAGGAGATCAGCGCAGTCCGTACACTGGGTATGTGCCATCAGGACAAGGACTCAGGGCAGACACAGGCGGGCACAGAGAGGAGATCAGCGCAGTCCGTACACTAGGTATGTGCCATCAGGACAAGGGCTCAGGGCAGACACAGGTGGGCACAGAGAGGAGATCAGCGCAGTCCGTACACTGGGTATGTGCCATCAGGACAAGTGCTCAGAGCAGACACAGGCGGGCACAGAGAGGAGATCAGCGCAGTCCGTACACTGGGTATGTGCCATCAGGACAAGGACTCAGGGCAGACACAGACAGGCACAGAGAGGAGATCAGCGTAGTCCGTACACTGGGTATGTGCCATCAGGACAAGGGCTCAGGGCAGACACAGGTGGGCACAGAGAGGAGATCAGCGCAGTCCGTACACTAGGTATGTGCCATCAGGACAAGGACTCAGAGCAGACACAGGCGGGCACAGAGAGGAGATCAGCGCAGTCCGTACACTAGGTATGTGCCATCAGGACAAGGACTCAGAGCAGACACAGGCGGGCACATAGAGGAGATCAGTGCAGTCCGTACACTGGGTATGTGCCATCAGGACGAGAGCTCAGAGCAGACACAGGCGGGCACAGAGAGATCAGCGCAGTCCGTACACTGGGTATGTGCCATCAGGACAAGGAATCAGAGCAGACACAGGCGGGCACAGAGAGATCAGCACAGTCCGTACACTGGGTATGTGCCATCAGGACAAGGGCTCAGGGCAGACACAGGCGGGCACAGAGAGGAGATCAGCGCAGTCCGTACACTGGGTATGTGCCATCAGGACGAGGGCTCAGAGCAGGCACAGGCGGGCACAGAGAGGAGATCAGCGCAGTCCGTACACTGGGTATGTGCCATCAGGACAGAGGCGGGCACAGAGAGGAGATCAGTGCAGTCCGTACACTGGGTATGTGCCATCAGGACACAGGCGGGCACAGAGAGGAGATCAGCGCACTCCATACACTGGGTATGTGCCATCAGGACAGAGGCGGGCACAGTGTGCATCACATTAAGGTCTATGGCTGCTATTTAGTAACTGACAAACGGCTCAGATGAAGTATAAGAAGAGATCAGAACTGGTGAAGGTTCTGCCCCCCCCCCACCTTGTTATTCTCTGACCCTTCTGTCTGTTCCTTCTGTTTTGTCTCTGTTCTCCCCTGTCCCTGTCCTGAATGTCTTCCTCTCTTCCCCTTCTCTCTCGCTTTCTGTCCTTTCTCTCCTCCTTCTTTTCCTGGCCCTCTTCCTCCATGTCCCACCACTCTTTCTTCCTGTCCTGTGGTGGCATAACTAGTTCTACTTACTGGGGTGCAGGGTGTATAGATCCTGACCATGACTCTGGGTGGTTAGATGTATCTCTTTGTGACACCAGGGCACTGTTAACTTACACAGTCCGAAGATACAATGGCTTCTCCTGGGCCAGGAGGAAATTTTGTTTTTAAATCAACTGGTGCCAGAAAGTTAAACAGATTTGTAAATTACTTCCATTTAAAAATCTTAATCCTTCCAGTACTTATCAGCTGCTGTATAATATAGAGGAAGTTCATTTATTTTTAAAATTATTTTCTGTCTGACCACGGTACTTTCTGCTGACACTTCTGTCCATGTCAAGAACTGTCCAGAGCAGGAACAATTCCTCATAGCAAACCTCTCCTGCTCTGGACAGTTCCTGACATGGACAGAGGTGTCAGCAGAGAGCAGTGTGGTCAAACAGTAATTAGTTTAATTTAGTTTAATTTACAAATCTGTTTAACATTCTGGCACCAGTTGATTTGAAAAAAAAAATTCCACCGGAGTACCCCTTTAACCCCTTAACGACCACGGACGTAAATGTACATTCTGGTACAGATCATGGCATCTGCGGCAGCGCTGCTACATTTTATGCTGATCCGATCGCCCGTGGCACGGCCACGGGGATAAGATCAACTAACATGGCGGACGGAGGCCGCCTCTGCCGCCTTCCTGGCTTCTTCTTCTGAGAACAAGCAGACCAGAGCAGAAGATCACCGATAACACTGATAAATGCTATGCCCTATGCACAGCACTGAACAGTATTAGCAATCAAATGATTGCAATAAATAGTCCCCTATGGGGACATAAAAAGTGTAAAAAATAAATAAATAAATAAATAAATAAATAAATAAAAAGTTATAAAAAGTTTTAAAAAAGTAAAAAATAATTAAAAAATCCCCTCCCCCAATAAAAATTTAAAATGTCCCTTTTTCCCATTTTACCCCCAAAAAGTGTAAATAAATAATTAATAAACATATTTGGTATCGCCGCATGCGTAAATGTCCGAGCTATTAAAATATTATGTTAATGATCCCGTACAGTGAACGTAAAAAATCCAAAATTGCTGTTTTTTTTTGTTTTAAAAACATTTTTTTTAAAAAATTGATAAAAGTTTTAAATACACAAATCAATAAAAATTACAGATCATGGCGCAAATAAATGAGCCCTCATACCGCCGCTTATATGTAAAAATTAAAAAGTTATAGGTTGTCAAAATAGAGGGATTTTAAACGTACTAATCTGGTTTTTTTAAGCACAACAATAATAGAAAAGTAAGTAATCATGGAAATTCTTTTAATTGTATTGACCCAAAGAATAAAGAACACGTCATTTTTACCATAAATTGTGCAGCATGAAAACGAAACCTTCCAAAATTTGCTAAATTGCGTTTTTCTTTTTTTATTTCCCCACACATATAGTATTTTTTTGGTAGCACCATACATTTTATGGTAAAATTAGTGATGTCATTACAAAGGAGAACTGGTCGCGCAAAAGACAAGCCCTCATATTAGTCTGTGGATGAAAAGAGTTATGATTTTTAGAAGGCAAGGAGGAAAAAACGAAAATGCAAAAATAAAATTGGCTGCGTCCTTAAAGGTGTACTCCACCCCTAGACATCTTATCCCCTATCCAAAGGATAGGGGATGAGATGTTTGATCGCGGGAGTCCCGCCACTGGGGACCCCCGCAATATAGCACGGAGCAACCACCTGTTGCTGCTCCGGAAGGGCTGGAGGGTCTGGCTCCCAACCACGGGGACGGAAGATCGTGACGTCACGACTCCGCCCCCGTGTGACATCACACCCACCCACTCAATGCAAGTCTATGGGATGGGGCGTGACGGCTGTTACGCCCCCTCCCATAGACTTGCATTGAGGGGGCGTGACGTCACACGGGGGCAGAGCCGTGACGTCATGATCTTCCGTCCCCATGTTCGGGAGCCAGACCCTCCAGCCCTTCCGGAGCAGTAACAGGTGGGTCATCGCCCTGGGGTCTACAGTTTTTTTTGAGAAGGCAGAGGAGGCAAAAGAGTGGCTGGACCTAAATCATGTGAAGCTGCAACCAACGGGCACTAAATAATCTGGGGAAATTATTGATGTATCCGTGATGCCCTTCCCTTTTCTCCCCCTCCTCCGCAAACTCAAAGAAAACCATGTGGAAATGAAATCCATATTGGCTATCAATATTGGGGGAGAAGGATGATGTAAAAGAACATATAAGAGAATTTTTTGAATTTAATAATAATATATTATTAATATATGGGAAACAATGAAATCTTATTTACGTGGTATTTTTATTAAAAAAAATATCTTGTGAAAAACGGAAAATGAATGCCCATAGTGATATGTTGCATGATGTAGTAAGGGATACAGAGGCTAGATTTGTATTAAATCCATCACAATCTCTGGGAATAGAATTAGCGGCAGATGTTAGACGACATATAATAGAAAGTGCTAACCAGAAAACAATGATGAGGAAACAACATTTCTTTGCAGAGGGGGAGGCAGCAGGCCACATGTTGGCCAATATAAGTAAGGCCCAAGACCCGGCAGCGTCAATATCATCCCTTATAAATGAAGAAGGTAAGGTGGTGAAGGAGGATAAAGAAAGTCTCGAAACCTTGGTAAGATTTTATTCAAATTTGTATAGTAAAAAAAAAAAAAGACCTTGGAGGGGAATATGAGTTTTTGGCAGGAATTAAAGGGGTAGTCCAGTGGTGAAAAACGTATCCCCTATCCTAAGGATAGGGGATAAGTTTGAGATCGCGGGGGGTCCGACCACTGGGGCCCCGGCTCTCCGCCCAGATAGCGGGTGTCGACCACCGCACGAAGCGGCGGCCGACACGCCACCTCAATACATCTCAATGGCAGAGCCGGAGATTGCCGAAGGCACCGCTTCGGCTCTGCCATAGAGTTGTACTGAGGGGGTGTGTCGGCCGCCGCCTCGTGCGGAGGTCGACACGCACCCTTCCTGCGGGCTGTCGGGGCTCAGTACAGGAGATCGCAGGGGGCGCCAGCGGTCGGACCCCCCGCGATCTGCAACTTATCCCCTATCCTTAGGATAGGGGATAAGTTGCTCACCACTGAGTCACCACTGGACTACTCCTATAACTTACCAAAATTGGAAGAAAAAGATAGGAATTTTTTAGAGGCAGATCTAAAATTAGAGGAACTAGAGGAGGCGGTATGTGCAGCCCCAAATAACAAAGCTCCAGGGGTTGATGGACTCCCAGGAGAAGTATACAAAAAATATGGTGACTTGCTTCTACCAAAACCTCCTAGAAGTATTTAATTTCTCATTGGCACAGGGACAACTCCCCCCCCCCCTCTATGAGGGAGGCTATTATAGTAGTTATCCCTAAAAAGGGAATGGATTTACAGGGAATCATACAGGCCAATATCATTGTTATGTAACCATGTAAAAATTCTAGCAAAAGTGTTGGCCAATAGATTAAATAAAATAATTTGTAAAATTATCCATCATGACCGGGCAGGTTTTATCCCATCAAGGTCCACATCCACTAATATCCGTCGATTATTCTTAAGTTTACAGATCCCCGAGATAGGGCCATTTTCACACTGGACGCCCAATAGGCGTTTGACTCAGTGGAGTGGCCCTACCTCTGGGCGACTCAGGGAATTTAGCTTCGGCCCAAAATTTATCTCATGGGAACAACTATTATATTGTAAACCAAGGGCATGTATAAAAGCTAATGGGGGTCTGTCTCGGGATTTTTCTCTTGCTCGGGGTACAAGGCAAGGATGCCCCTTGTCTCTTGGTAATGGAACCACTGGCGGAGCATGTCAGGGGGGGCGGAGGAGATAGGGGGCTTCCAGTATGGGATTTATGTTAATAAAATCTCATTATATGCAGATGACACTTTGTTATTCCTAAATGATACAGGACCATCTTTACAGACGGCTGGGAATTTGTTTGATAGGTTTGGAAAGATTTCGGGAGTATGTATTAACTGGGAGAAGTCCTTCTTGTTACGACTAGACCGCCCACCGGCAAATATCTATATAAATAAAAACTTAAATATTAAAAGTGTTAAACAGTTCAAATACTTAGGGGTAAAGGTAACTAACAATATCTTAGATTACGAAACTTTAAATTTAACCCCAATACTAAATCAATTCAAGAAAAAGTGCAAGGCATGGACAAAACTCCCATTGTCAGTAGTCGGCAGGGTAAATCTTATAAAAATGATATACCGTATTTTTCTCCGTATAAGACGCACTTTTTCTTCCCCAAAGCTGGGGGGGAAAAGTCGGTGGGTCTTATACGGCGAATACACACACCAATCGCGGCGGTCCCTGCGGCCATCAACGGCCGGGACCCGCGGCTAATACAGGACATCACCGATCGCGGTGATGCCCTGTATTAACCCTTCAGACGCGGCGATCAAAGCTGACGTCTGAAGGGAAAGTGACACTAACACGGCTGTTCAGCGATTTCACCACGGTGGTCCCGAACAGCCCGACTGAATAGCCAGGTTAGTGCTTACAGGACACCGGGAGGGACCTTACCTGCCTCCTCGGTGTCTTCTCCGTTCAGGGATCCCCTGTATGGCCAGCGCTCTCCTTCCTCGTCATCACGTCGTCGCGTACGTGCGTCGGCGTGCGTAACGACGTGATGACGGCGACGGAGAGCGAGGATACCCGGCCGGCAGCAGAGACGTTCCGGAGCGACGGGGACACGGCGACAGCGATGGAGCGACATCCAGGGCAGCGGTGACGGGTCCGGAGCGGCGGGGACACGTGAGTATTACCTCCTATGCAGTGGTCTTCAATCTGCGGACCTCCAGATGTTGCAAAACTACAACTCCCAGCATGCCCGGACAGCCGTTGGCTGTCCGGGCATGCTGGGAGTTGTAGTTTTGCAACATCTGGAGGTCCGTAGGTTGAAGACCACTATTGGGTTCAAAATCTTTATTTTTTTAGATTTTGCCCCTAAAAATTGGGTGCGTCTTATATGCCAGTGCGTCCTATAGGGCAAAAATACGGTATATGCCACAATTACTTTACTTGTTGTATAATTCGCCTATATGGATCCCATTTAGCTTTTTCAATAAAATAAATATTCAATTCAGAGATTTAATATGGCACGGTAGAAAGCCAAAAATAAAATTGGCAAATCTACAAAGACCTAAAATATCAGGAGGCCTAACATTACCAAACCCCTGGGTATATTACCTCGCAGCTCAACTGCAACATATTAGAGGGTGGACGGAACTCCAAAATAGTAATGACATAAATGCAGTTATATGCTCTTATCTACATAACCCCCCAATCGGTCTCTTGGAAAACCGTGATTTTTTGAGGAAGAAAAATACTTTCCCAACAATACATTTGATGTATAAGGTCTGGGAAAAGGTCAAACAGATTCGTAAAGTAGAGAACCCTCACAGTTATTCTCCGATACGGGACAATCAGACATTTCCAGAATTTTATAAATTACAGGGTTTTCAAAACTGGAAAAAAGCAGGTGTAATGTGGATAAGGGATTTGTATAGTGATAATATATTTAAATGAAATAAAATATTTGATTAAATCATATGATAGTGATGCTAGGGATAAGCAGAGCTGTGGGGTAAAAATAAAAAATGGGGGAAAAGCTCATCTGTTATTATAAATCTTTGTTTGATTACGATGTAATTCACATGAATTTTTTGAATAAAGAATTATTTAATTAAAAAAAAACAGGTGGGTGCTGCAGCACATATTGCACATATTGCGGGGGTCCCCAGCGGCGGGAACCCCAGCGATCAGACATCTTATCCCATATGCTTTGGATAGGGGATAAGATGTCTAGGGGTGGAGTACCCCTTTAGGGTCAAAATGGACTTGGTCGTTAAGGGGTTAATACCCATGCTCCCCTGTGGACCCCTCAGCTCTGTCCTTGGCTCACATTGGTTTTACCGTACAACCAAAAAGTCCTGAGAAACAGTGTGAAGTCCCGGACTGACTGTGTCCCCGCAGATCCCATGTGGAGAGCGACCTCTGGTTCAACTGACTCTATCAGTAATATTGCCGGTGGCCATTGAAGGAAGGCGCCATATTAATCAATCGCCGCCCCCATGACACAATAACATCATATTAGCCACTGGTGACCGGGCCCCAACAGGGACAATGACTGAAATGATATTCTCCCTCGTATCTCATTGTTAGTAAAATAAACCTACATTTATATCTGTCAGAGTCAACGCTGCCCTATAATAACATCATCAGGAACGGGAACGACAAAGGAGGACGACTGAAGGACGAGGATCCTGAGGTATCGGGATCTATCCTGGTCATATGGAGATCAGCAGATCCCACTCTCCGGACCCCACATGGGGAAAGGTCAGGTGGGAAATGTTTATATGTCCTTAGAGACAGGAACGTGCACAAATTGAAAAAATGGGCAGTTCATTTACCTTGCTATGACTGCTAACAGCAGCATCGCCATCCAGGAAAAAGGGCACCGAGGAGAAGGCATCAAAAGGGTAAGGGCTCAGGCCCCCTATCTAGTCTATGTGTGCACGTCCCAGCTTAGAGGACTTCGGCGTACATCATATATCGTACATGTGAATAAGACAAAAGTGTCCTCTCCGGCCCTCTCCACCAGCTCATAGTCCTGGCCTACAAGAGCCCAGTCCTCAAGCCTCCTCAGGCCCCCCAAAAAGTGTAAAGCCATAAATAGTAGGCGAAAAGGGGGGGATGCAGCTGCAGCTCTTCGCTCGGTAAATCTGCATGCTGCCAAAGGAGAAGAAAAAAACATATGAAAAGAAAAAATACCATCTTATAGCTGTGTGAATGACTAGAATATCAATTTGCGCAGTTTGTATCTCTTTTACAGTCATGGCCGTAATTGTTGGCACCCCTGAAATGTTTCTAGAAAATGAATTATTTCTCACAGAAAAGGATTGCAGTAACACATGTTTTGCTATACACATGTTTATTCCCTTTGTGTGTATTAACCAAAAAACTAAACCTAAAAAGGGAGGAAAAAAAGCAAATTGGACATAACTCCAAAAATGGGCCAAACTCCAAAAATGGGCTGGACAAAATTATTGGCACCCTTTCAAAATTGTAGAAAAATGAAATTGTTTCAAGCATGTGATGCTCCTTTAAACTCACCTGGGGCAAGTAACAGGTGTGGGCAATATAAAAATAACACCTGAAAGCAAATAAAAAGGAGAGAAGTTCACTTAGTCTTTGCATTGTGTGTCTGTGTGTGCCACACTAAGCATGGACAACAGAAAGAGGAGAAGAGAACTGTCTGAGGACTTGAGAACCAAAATTGTGGAAAAATATCAACAATCTCAAGGTTACAAGTCCATCCCCAGAGATCTAGATTTGCCTTTGTCCACAGTGCGCAACATAATCAAGAAGTTTACAACCCATGACCCTGTAGATAATCTCCCTGTGTGTGGACGGAAGAGAATAATTGATGAAAGGTGTCAATGCAGGATAGTCCGGATGGTGGATAAGCAGCCCCAAACAAGTTCCAAAGATATTCAAGCTGTCCTGCAGGCTCAGGGAGCATCAGTGTCAGCGCGAACTATCTGTCAACATTTAAATGAAATGAAATGCTATGGAGGAGACCCAGGAGGACCCCACTATGGAGGAGACCCGGGAGGACCCCACTATGGAGAAGACCCGGGAGGACCCCACTATGGAGGAGACCCGGTAGGACCCCACTATGGAGGAGACCCAGGAGGACCCCACTATGGAGGAGACCCAGGAGGCCCCCACCATGGAGGAGACCCTGGAGGACCCCACTATGGAGGAGACCCAGGAGGAGCCCACTATGGAGGAGACCCAGGAGGACCCCACTGCTGACACAGAGACAGAAAAGAGCAAGACTACATTTTGCCAAAATGAACCTACAGTGACATATGGTGGAGGTCAGTGATGTTTTGGGTTGTTTTGCTGCCTCTGGCACTGGGGGCTTTGAATGTGTACAAGACATCATGAAATCTGAGGATTACCAACGGATTTTGGGTCGCACTGTACAGCCCAGTGTCAGAAAGCTGGGTTTGTGTCCGAGATCTTGGGTCTTCCAGCAGGACAAAGACCCCAAACATACGTCAAAAAGCCCCAGAAATGGATGACAACAAAGCGCTGGAGAGTTCTGAAGTGTCAGCAATGAGTCCAGATCTAAATCCCATTGATCACCTGTGAAGAGATCTTATAATTACTGTTGGGAAAAGGCGCCTTCCAATAAGAGACCTGGAGCAGTTTGTAAAGGAAGAGTGGTCAATCAAAAACGTAAGAATAAGTATAAGTGGTCCTACGTAAACCACTAAATTTTGAAAATAAGTCCATCCAGCATTAGAGATAACAAAATAGAGAATAACTTTCTCAGGATGTGCTATAAAACGTAACCTTTAATTATTATTACTAAGTTAAAAAGGTAAATTACTTAGTGTTGTTGATATGACATTGCACAATGGCAAACAAAGAAGTTAGGTATGTACTGGCTAAGTGCGGCTGGGCCCAGCCACACACAGTCCTGCACATAAATTGTTAAAAAACAGTGTATGAAACTCTAAATATACCGCCAACGCGTTTCTACCACCAGTCTTGGTGGTGTCATCAGGAAGGTACATGCAAAAAACAAAAGTAACTTCACATAAAGATAGAGCCCACTGAGATCAAACAAGTGGGGCTGTTTACATAAAGACAACTATGTGATGCTGTGTACACGATTTAAGCCACAATCACAAAAATCGGAGGCAATTTCAAAGCAGTCTCCAAAGGTTGCCAAATAGTATGAAACAATTAGCCCATGGACCCAAACGACAGAATCATATGCAAAATATATGGCTAAATCTGCGCTGTGAAGGTCCTGTAAGGGAAAAAAAATTGTAATTCCTCATATATATGAATATGTCCCAAGGCTCAATTGTTCAGATGCGGCTGATATTGTGCATCACCTGAAAAATAAAACAAAAGAATCCCACTCACAAAAGTGTCCTGTGGAGAGAATTTTCTATAGATCTGTATGGTAACAGACTATAGTACTCACGGTTACTGCAGTTAAACAGTTGTGCGGCGTGAGACACCTGCATCCAGCAGGGAGCCGGGAATTACCAGCTCTCTCGCAGGTTCCAGCGAGCGTGTGGCGTCTGACGTCACATCTGCTCATGGCCGCGGCTAAGTATGCGCTAGGCCCCGCCCCCGGTCGACGCAACCACCGAGGGCGTGTGCAATTGCGCACGTCAGAGCCGATGCCTAAGAACACTTCAACGAATCCGCGTTGATGTGGCTACGCTTTATTGACGACGTGTTCGTCCTGTGGAAGGGCACGAGTGAAACCTTTGAGCAACTGGTTCGGGCCATTAATGTAAACGACATAGGCCTATTGTTTACTTTTGAAACACAAGAAAAAGCACTTAATTTTTTGGACATTAGCATAGTAAGGGATCCTGACAGCACACTCCAGAGCACGATCTTTCGTAAAACCACCTCTACAAACAGTCTCCTGAGGTGGGAAAGCTGTCACCCGGGCCCCCTCAAGAGGGGGATACCCAAGGGACAGTTTTTACGCCTCAGGAGGAACTGCTCACGTTCTGAGGACTACCAGAGAGAAGCACAGATCATGAAACAGCGATTTCGTGATAGGGGATATCCGGATTATATTTTGAATCAAGCTCTTGGAGAAGCTTCTATGAAGCCCAGAAATGAACTTCTGACTCCGAAACAGAGCACTGACAGCTCTAATCAACCATAGAATCATAGGCACGTACGACAAATTAGCTATTCCTATACGTAACATAATTACTAAGCACTGGGATATCTTAAAAATTGATCCAGACCTACAAGAAATTGAAGGAAACACCCCACAGATTACATATAGACGAGGTCGTAGTCTTGGGGACCTGCTTGTCCACAGCCATTTGCGACTGAACAATTCCAGTACACAAAATTGGCTTGGTCGCTTAGCACCCACCAAGGGATGCTATAAATGTGGACACTGTCGGGCCTGCCAATACGTTGTCAAAACCAATTTTTTACCTCATCAAACAGATTCTATTGCTATTCAACATTTTATCAATTGTTCAACCAAGGCAGTCATATATCTTGCAATCTGCTCCTGTCCCCTCTCTTATGTAGGGAAAACTAGCAGAGAGTTTAAGAAAAGGATACTAGAACACGTTGGTGATATAAGAAATGGCCGTGATACCTCTATTGCTAATCATTTCAACAGTGTTCATGGTGGAGATGCGGGCCAATTATCTTTTATAGGCATTGAGAGAGTGTTTTTTTCGGAGAGAAGGGGGAACATTGATCGTATTTTGTTGCAAAAAGAGTGTAGATGGATACACAGACTTAGAACAGTAGCCCCGAGGGGCCTTAATGAGCAAATCCAATATGGGTGCTTCATTTAATTTTGTTCCCATGTGGCCTCGCATAATTTTCCAATGACCGGTTAGGTAGTGAGGGACGGCTGTAGTCAGCCGGTAGGAGATAGTGGTCATTTCCATTATCTAGGCTTCAACCTAGCAACATTATAAGAGGTTCCAGTGCGGGACCGCCCTTTTTAGGGCGGCCACCCCGCCTAGGTCATAGGATCCTGTAACAGGGATTTCT